>NC_136314.1:7157162-7264633 GCF_964198595.1 Lampetra fluviatilis
GAGGGAGGGGGAGAGGGAGGGGGGGAGTGAGAGAGGGAGGGGGGAGTGAGAGAGGGAGGGGGGGTAGTGAGAGAGGGAGGGGGAGAGGGAGGGGGGAGTGAGAGAGGGAGGGGGGAGTGAGAGAGGGAGGGGGGAGTGAGAGAGGGAGGGGGAGAGGGAGGGGGGAGTGAGAGAGGGAGGGGGGAGTGAGAGAGGGAGGGGGAGTGAGAGAGGGAGGGGGTGAGAGGAGGGGGGAGTGAGAGAGGGAGGGGGGAGTGAGAGAGGAGGGGTGGGAGTGAGAGAGGGAGGGGGAGAGGGAGGGGGAGTGAGAGAGGGAGGGGGGAGTGAGAGAGGGAGGGGGGAGTGAGAGAGGGAGGGGGAGAGGGAGGGGGGAGTGAGAGAGGGAGAGGGGGGAGTGAGAGAGGGAGGGGGGGAGTGAAGAGAGGGAGGGGGGGAGCGGGAGGGGGAAGCTTCCATCTTCAGGTGGAACCGTTACAGCCAAAATCACTGTAGTAAGTGAAGAGAGCTAATAGAGAAACGCGACTATATAGGGTAAGAGGGGGGGGGTGCTAAGCTGAGTTAAGCCGATTGATAACATCTATTCATTATGCAGGGAGAGGGGGTGAGTATTGGGGCGTACCGTGAACAAAGGGGCGGAAGTTGAATTGATTAATAGGAACGGTAAGTGAAGCTGTCTACTCCTTATTCATGGTTGATGGAGAGCCAGCAGCACTCACCATGGGCAATGTGACCGAGCGACAGCCGTTTGTCAATAACCTTACTTTTTTTATTTGTCTCACATAGTACTATATCTCGATTTAAAGCTTTCGTGACTGCAGGGATTCATCCTTCTTGGTTCTTTTCGGTAAAGTCACGTAGAAGGGAAATAATAAAAATAAAACATAATAAAATAATTATCACGAACGTTTCGGCCACAACACAAGCAGCCGTCCTTAGGTGAAGACCACGCTGTCTCCCCGACAGACCTGTTCACCACATTCCTATGGCGGGGGCGAGTACATCCATAATTATGATCGCTCGGCTCCCTCACAAATTATACTTTTTTTATCGACCACAAAGGAATGATGGACTGGTGAACCGCTCGCTCCACCCGCTCAGCCACGTGGCCGGGGATTTAAGTAATCGATAACTACCGATTATAGATTCGATAAAAACTAATTTAGTTGAGCTGGTGGAGGGAATTTTGACTTAAAACTGTAATGACTGCAGGAACTCATATTATTTGGTTATTTCGGTAAAGTGACGTAGATATAAAAAAAAAAGTGAATAAATATGTTTTAATGTGGCTGGCTCAGCACGAAATAGATTTCTCTCAGACGATGGTACTTTGCAAGCCTACTGGCTATCAACAATGATTCGTTCATGAAGCCATCCATATATACAGACACAATTTCAACCGAGAGGATTGGTTATAAACTCAGCAATCATTGGAAAGATGTCATCAACCACTTTGGGTCATGACTTGATTTTTGTTTTCTTGTCAACCTCCACCGTCAGCAGTGTGGGTGTGTGGGGCGAAGTGCAATCATTGCCTGGAGGCCCATTTGATGGAGACCCACTGCCTGACATTAACATAAGCTGCCCCGCCCATGCTGCTGACACACCGTGGTCTACATTAACATAAGCTGCCCCGCCCATGCTGCCTGACCCACGTGGTTCTACATTAACATAAGCTGCCACCGCCCATGCTGCTGGACACACGTGGTCTACATTAACATAAGCTGCCCGCCCATGCTGCTGACCCACGTGGTCTACATTAACATAAGCTGCCCCGCCCATGCTGCTGACACACGTGGTCTACATTAACATAAGCCTGCCCCGCCCATGCTGCTGACCCACGTGGTCTACATTAACATAAGCTGCCCCGCCCATGCTGCTGACACACGTGGTCTACATTAACATAAGCTGCCCCGCCCATGCTGCTGACACACGTGGTCTACATTAACATAAGCTGCCCCGCCCATGCTGCTGACACACGTGGTCTACATTAACATAAGCTGCCCCGCCCATGCTGCTGACACACGTGGTCTACATTAACATAAGCTGCCCCGCCCATGCTGCTGACACCACGTGGTCTACATTAACATAAGCTGCCCCGCCCATTGCTGCTGACACACGTGGTCTACATTAACATCAGCTGCCGCCGCCCATGCTGCTGACACTTGGGCTACGCCCATCTCTAAACCTTTATTAACAGTTTGCCTTTAGAGGTTAACCCCCCTTTTCCTGATGACAACCGCTTATGTTGCGATCGAAACGTCGTGGTTTTATTTTCTTGTTTTAATTATTTTTTATTCACTTTATTTTTTTTACCTACGTGACTTTACCGAAAGAACCAAACAATATAAACTCTAGGGATCATTTTTAAAAATAATAATAATAAACACGACTCGTGGTTTTATGGCTCGCGAGAATGACGAAGTTTTCTCGCTTTCGTGGAGTTCCTGACGTTTACAGCCATGTAATGGCTGTTTAGTGACATGACGTCACTACTGTGTCGGGATTGTCCGAGCGTAGGGACATATGACGTCACTACTGTGTCGAGACTACGAGCATAGGGACACATGACGTCACGATTGTATCGAGACTGTATGAGCGAAGCGACACATGACGTCACTGCTGTGTCAAGACTGTACGAGCGTAGGGATACATGACGTCACTACTGTGTTGGCTCGGTCTGGGTGCTGTAGGCGGGTGTCACGGGGCTGGGCAAAGGGGGGCTAGGGGCCCCAGGGGGGAGCTTGGGGGTCACGTGGTTGGGGGCCGGGACCTTTCCGAAGGATCGAGAAGGGGGGCGTGGCCTGGGGCGGAGCCATGGGAGTTATAAGGGGGGGGGGGTATGAACAGGGAGCTGGGCTTTCGATTTAAAGCTTTCGTGACTGCAGGGATTCATCTTCTTGGTTCTTTCGGTAAAGTCACGTAGAAGGAAAATAATAAAAATAAAACAATAAAAAAATAATTCTCACGACGTTTCGACCACAACGCAAGCAGCCGTCCTCAGGTGAAGAACAGATCTGTCGGAAAGACAGCGTCTGATTGAACACCACCAGGCTTGGCAGCGTATATTTGTCAAGGTGCCCTTCCCCCTCTAACCCAGCTTAAATATACGCTGCCAAGCTTGATGGTGTTCATTCAGACGCTGTCTTTCCGACAGACCTGTTCTTCACCTGAGGACGGCTGCTTGCGTTGTGGCCGAAACGTCGTGATAATTATTTTATTATGTTTTATTTTTATTATTTCCCTTCTACGTGACGACTTTACCGAAAGAACAAAGAAGAGGGAGCTGGGCTCTTCAACCCCGGGATGAAGACGACATCAGCGGTACTCGAGTCTCCTATCGTCGTTCGTGACCAGGCAGCCCCGTCACGTGACCTGGTCACGCGGTGTCGTATTCGTGAGTTAGGAACGGTGGTCACCACCTTTGGGGCCGTTCATAAATGACGTCACGCACCTAGGGGAGAGGGGGGTCAGACATTTGTGACGATGTGTAACGAGTGGGGGGGAGGGGTTTGAGAAATGTGACATCACATCAAAATGTGCAACTTTAAATACATAAAGACAACACGTTCTACTTAATTAAATATACTTTTTAATAAATGTTTTCTCCTACAACATCAGAGTGCAGCGCCACATTAAATACTACAATGACAATAGTTTAAAGCGATTTGAAGCATGTTTTTTTTTGTGGGGGGGAGGGGGCAAAGCTTTGTGACGTAATATTTGAGGGGAGCGGTCTGACTTTTTGTGACGCCGTGTGACGAAGGGGGGGGGGTAAAAATATCGTCCAAAATCGCGTGACGTCATTTATGGACGGCCCCTTATGTACAGTGTTCACGTTGGTTGTTATGCGTTAATAAATAATGTTGTCTCCAAGTTGAGTGTGCGCCTCGATTGAACCCACAACAGTTGTAATAATGCGACTTGTAAACATTCCTTAACACGTATTCTTAGGTTCCACCTGAAGACGGAGGCTTGTGTTGCCTCCGAAACGTCGTGATTTTTATTTTATTTTTATTTTACTTTTATTAATTAAAAAAAAATACCCACGTGACTTTACCGAAAAAAACCTAAGAATATGAATCCTTGCAGTCACGAAAGCTTCAAATCCAGAATTCCTTAACACGGCTTTGAGTGACTTGGACTATCCCAGGCACCATCGACCTCACGCCACCCCCCTCGCGTCTCGCCACTTGGTTTCACCCATCCTGGTCGCTGCAGGTTCACACGCATCACGTGGCGCGTTTGCACCAATCACGGAACCGCACACCAGCTCTCGCGGTTATTTTTATATGGGGGGGGGAGGGACTGATTGCGCATGCGCACACGGGAGGAGACGGGGGGATTGCGGGGGAGGGGGCCTCTGCGAGGGGAGTCTCAGTGGGGAGGGGTGAGGGGAGGGCGGGGGGAGTGAGAGAGGGGGAGGGGAGTGGGGGAGGGGGTGAGAGAGGGGGTGAAGGAGGGGTGGGGTGAGAGGGAGGGGGGGAGTGAGAGAGGGGGAGGGGAGTGAGAGAGGGAGGGAGGGGGGAGTGAGAGAGGGGGAGGGGAGTGGGGGAGGGGGTGAGAGAGGGGGTGAAGGAGGGGTGGGGTGAGAGGGAGGGGGGAGTGAGAGAGGGGGAGGGGAGTGAGAGAGGGAGGGGGCGAGGGAGGGGGGAGTGGGAGGGGGGGGTGAGAGGGACAGGGAGGGAGGGAGGGGGGAGTGAGGGAGGGAGGGAGGGGGGAGTGAGGGAGGGAGGGAGGGGGGAGTGAGGGAGGGAGGGGGGAGTGAGGGAGGGGGTAGTGAGGGGGGGAGGGAGGGGGGAGTGAGGGAGGGAGGGGGGAGTGAGGGAGGGAGAGAGGGAGGGGGGAGTGGGGAGCGTTGGGGGGAGTGGGAGGGAGGGAGGCGAGTGAGGATGGAGGGGCATGGGGGAGGGAGACGTGAGGAGGCAGATAAGGGAGTCAGTGAGGGTTGGGGGAGGTGAAGGGTGAATGGAGGATGGGCTACCCTTAAACAAACATCCGTCAAACACTGCCTGGGGGTGGGGGGTGGTGTGTGGTGTGTGTGGGTGGTGTGTGTGGGGATGGTGAGTGTGGTTGGTGAGTGTGGGGTTGGTGTGTGGGGTTGGTGTGTGTGGTTGGTGAGTGTGGGTGGGGTGTGTGGGGATGGTGTGTGTGGGGATGGTGTGTGTGGGGTTGGTGTGTGTGGGGTTGGTGTGTGTGGTGTGTGGGGTTGGTGTGTGTGGTGTGTGTGTGTGTGGTGTGTGTGGGGATGGTGTGTGTGTGGTGTGTGTGTGGTGTGTGTGTGTGGTGTGTGTGGGGATGGTGTGTGTGGGGTTGGTGTGTGGGGGGATGGTGTGTGTGGGGATGGTATGTGTGGGGTTGGTGTGTGTGGTGTGTGGGGTTGGTGTGTGGTGTGTGTGGTGTGTGTGTGTGGTGTGTGTGGGGATGGTGTGTGTGTGTGTGGTGTGTGTGTGTGTGGTGTGTGTGGGGATGGTGTGTGGGGGGATGGTGTGTGTGGGGTTGGTGTGTGTGGGGATGGTGTGTGTGTGGATGGTGTGTGTGGGGATGATGTGTGTGGGGTTGGTGTGTGTGGTGTGTGTGGGGTTGGTGTGTGTGGGGTTGGTGTGTGTGGGGCTGGTGTATGTGGGGATGGTGTGTGTGGGGTGTTTGGGGATGGTGTGTGTGTGTGGGGTTGGTGTGTGTGGGGTTGGTGTGTGTGGGGATGGTGTGTGTGGGGTGTTTGGGGATGGTGTGTGTGTGTGGGATTGGTGTGTGGGGTTGGTGTGTGGGGGGATGGTGTGTGTGGGGATGGTATGTGTGGGGTTGGTGTGTGTGGTGTGTGTGGTGTGTGTGTGGTGTGGTGTGGGGATGGTGTGTGTGTGGTGTGTGTGTGTGGTGTGTGTGTGTGTGGGGATGGTGTGTGTGTGGTGTGTGTGTATGTGTGGTATGTGTGTGCTGGGGATGGTGTGTGTGGTGTGTGTGTGGTGTGTGTGGGGATGGTGTGTGTGTGTGTGGTGTGTGTGTGTGGTGTGTGTGGGGATGGTGTGTGTGTGGTGTGTGTGTATGTGTGGTGTGTGTGTGTGGTGTGTGTGGGGATGGTGTGTGGGGGGATGGTGTGTGGGGGGATGGTGTGTGTGGGGATGGTGTGTGTGTGTGTGGTATGTGTGTGTGTGTGGTGTGTGTGGTGTGTGTGTGTGGGGTGTGTGGTGTGTGTGTGGTGTGTGGTGTGTGTGTGTGGTGTGTGTGGTGTAATGAGTTCTCGCGAAAGGGACTCGAGGCGTCTTTAGCGACTGTACGGGAGACCTGTTGCTTTGTGTGATGATGACATGGGTGGTGGTTGTTGTTGGTGGTGTGGTGACGATGTGTGTGTGTATTGTGACCAGAGGGTTTTGGTGATGTTTGGGGAGCGGTGGCGCAGTGATCAGGCGACCCGAGTTCAATTCATCGCCAAATACATCAACCGGTCCTGGGCATCCCCTCGGTCGGCTCAGCCCTAAATTATTACGTACCAAGCGCGTGGTGTAAAACGTCAGCACTGGGAAGACAAAGGCGGCCGGGCGTGGTATTTTCCCACCCACTCCCTGCGTACTGCTGGCTACCAACCCTTGCCCCCCCCCCCAAACAGTTCCGTGAAGGCGACGACACAACTGAGTTTGGAAGGGTGGTGGGGGGGGGGTCAATCTTCGTCTTGTTTGTTCTGCGTCTGTGTGAGTTGCGGTGTGAGCGTTTTTGTTTTTTTGCCTGGCAAAGTGACCCCCACCCCACCACCCACCACCACCACCTCCTCTCTCTCTCTCCCCACGTCCGCCCGCTTGCCGCATGCGTTCAGTGGCAAGCGGCAAATCGGCAGTCCGAGTGAGTGGCAATGCGAAGTTCCATGCGGTGGCGGGTAACGCTGATTCGGGTCAGCTGATGAACCCCCCCATGGCACCCTCCCATCCGCCAGAGTGGCTAACGGAGTCTTTTGCAAGGGGCTGTGGTAACCTCCCTCCCCCACCCCCCTACCAAACCCCCCTCGTTCCGTTCCGCCGTAAATTAATGTCCAGACAAGTATGCGGAGACCACCAGGGGATTGGAGGCGATGATGTCTTCTGGCCAAAGCCCCCATGTTTGGTGGAACCAGCGGGGAACGAACCCCTCTCCGCTCAGAGATTCCACAGAAACGAGTCGGTGACCGCCGCTAGCCGCCGTCTGGGTCGTTCATTGGGAATGAGGAGAGGCTGCCAACTCTCTGTCGGGAGCTGGACCAGTAACCGCGTGGACCTCTGTCGATTGCTGGAACTGCAGTGGACTGGATTCTGACTCCAGCCACTTTAAAACTGTCGATTCCAGACAGAAAAAATTCACCCGTAAAAACAAAGTTTTTCACTATAAATCCTTTATATGCGTGGCGGCTAGAGTCATCTCGTCCTCTGGCTTGAGATGGCTGCCACCTATGGGTCAGATGATTGCCTGCCACCATTAAGCAATTGGTAATTAAATATAATTTATTTTTTCCTAAAAAGTGTAAAATTTTGGAAAAAATGTTTTACGAAAATAAATTGTCACGCACAACGAGTCTGTGTGCAAAATGTCAGCTCGATTGGATTACGGGAAGTGGGTTAAAAAACGACCGAAAGATTTGCACGGTCGTAAGCGCGCAAGCAAGCAAGCAAGAGAACGTAATATAAAGGATTTAAAAACAACAGGAAGCGATCCTTCGTGTGATTAAAACAGCGGAAAGGGGTCAATTTGCGTGGTGGGGAATTGTAGACTTCTGTGAGCTCCCCTCCCAGTCAAACAGGTGAGAAATCGTAGTCGTGGTTGTCTGTCACCCCACTCCCTGCTCCACCGAAGATGAAAACCTTTCGGGGGATGCAGGCAAGGCTGATTAGCCATTTGCCTTCCGTGATCCCCTCTCCCACGTGTTGGTTAAAGCGGCCTCCTTGCAATAGCCTCGGCATCCTATTAGTTCACTTGAATACCCACGTGGCTCATGATGCCATATACTTCAGTGAAAGTTATTTGGAGGCGTGGGCCAGGCTAGTTCAACAATAATGGAACAGTGGTAGGCTTGCTAGGCGTTGTGAGTCACCAACGACACCAACTCATCATCATCGGCGCATCCACATACCAGATAAGATACGCAAGTGAGGCTTTCGCGACCAATGTTATTCATAATAAAGGTTTTTGGGTTAGATCGCGATATTTATAAATGTGTCGTAACCCTCCACCACCCGACACGGCCAAACAGTAAAAAATGTGTCACGTTGACAAAAGACAAAATAGTTCACTGCTTTAGCCCACCGGTGTGTTGAAGCGTGAATCAACATCACATCGGCCTCTGTGGAGGAGGCTCGTGAAGGACGCTGCCACTGGGCAGTGCCAGGCTAGGTGCACTGCGAGGCTTGCTGGGCAGGAGGCAGTCGCCCTCCAGCAACAACGGAGGGCGGAGGAGCGACGCTCACAACAACGAGCGGAGTGCCGGGTGGCTAAAGCACCACAAGTTGGCACAGTAGGGGGCATAGATGTGCATCAGCCAGTCATTTCGGTCATCTCGGTCAGTCGACCCGTGGCACCTGCTGGGTCTGCCCCGTGACCTCCTGCCAGCGGGCGTTCGACACTTCACGTGGTAGCCTCAAGGTGCACGTGGCCTGGCACAAGCGTCGTGGTGACGTCACCGCCACTTAGTGGCGAATGGCGGTTGTTGTTGTTGTGTGAGCTGTATGTATCTGTGTGTGTGTGTGCTGTATGTATCTGTGTGTGTGTGTAAGCTGTATGTATCTGTGTATGTGTGAGTTGTGTGTATCTGTGTGTGTGTAAGCTGTATGTATCTGTGTGTGTGTGTGTGTAAGCTGTATGTATCTGTGTGTGTGTAAGCTGTGTGTATCTGTGTGTGTGTGTAAGCTGTGTGTATCTGTGTGTGTGTGTAAGCTGTATGTATCTGTGTGTGTGTAAGCTGTATGTATCTGTGTATGTGTAAGCTGTATGTATCTGTGTGTGTGTAAGCTGTGTGTATCTGTGTGTGTGTAAGCTGTATGTATCTGTGTGTGTGTAAGCTGTGTGTATCTGTGTGTGTGTAAGCTGTATGAATTTGTGTGTGTGTAAGCTGTGTGTATCTGTGTGTGTGTAAGCTGTATGTATCTGTGTGTGTGTAAGCTGTGTGTATCTGTGTGTGTGTAAGCTGTATGTATCTGTGTGTGTGTAAGCTGTGTGTATCTGTGTGTGTGTAAGCTGTGTGTATCTGTGTGTGTGTAAGCTGTATGTATCTGTGTGTGTGTAAGCTGTATGTATCTGTGTGTGTGTAAGCTGTGTGTATCTGTGTGTGTGTAAGCTGTATGAATTTGTGTGTGTGTAAGCTGTATGTATCTGTGTGTGTGTAAGCTGTGTGTATCTGTGTGTGTGTAAGCTGTATGTATCTGTGTGTGTGTAAGCTGTATGTATCTGTGTATGTGTGAGTTGTGTGTATCTGTGTGTGTGTAAGCTGTATGTATCTGTGTGTGTGAGTTGTGTGTATCTGTGTGTGTAAGCTGTATGTATCTGTGTGTGTGTGAGAGTTGTGTGTATCCGTGTGTGTGTGTGACAGTGCATGCGTGGGTGTAGTGGGAGGGGGAATAGTGTTCGGCGTGTCGATTCTGCATGTGTCTGTGTGTGTGTCTGTGTGTGTGTCTGTGTGTGTCTGTGTGTGTGTCTGTGTGTGTGTCTGTGTGTGTGTCTGTATGTGTGCACGTGGCATAGGTGAGCATGTGTGAGTACAGGACACGTATCAAATGTGTGTCTGTGTGTGTCAAGTTCTTCTGCAGCAGTGTTTGGGTATGTGTATGGGTGTGCATGCGGTTGAGTTTTGTGTGTGTGTGTGGGTATTGATGTGGGCTTGTGTATGAGTGTGCGTGTGTGGTTCTTTGTATGGTTTTATGTGTAGCAGGGTGTGTGGGTGGGTTTGTGTATGCATATGTGTGTATTGTATGTGGGTATGTGTAGGTGTTATGTTAAAGGTTTTATGTATGGGTGGGTCTTGGTATGTGTGTGTGTGTGTCTCAGTTTGTGTGTCAGGGTGTGTGTTTGTGTGTACGTGTCAGGGTGTGTGTATGGGTCAGTGTGTGTGCATGTGTGTGTACCGTATGGTATTGTATACGTGTCGGTTTTGGAGTTTATGTAAACAGTACTACATAGGTATATGTTTATTGGTGTGTGTGTGTGTGTTGGTCTGTGTGTGTTGGTCTGTGTGTGTGTGGGTATAGGGAAGCGGTAGTGTAGTGGTTAGCGCTCACGACCACCACCCAGTGACGATTAATTTAACCGGTCATTGCCCTCCCCTAGGTAGACTCAGCCTGAAATGAGTATCTGGTGCGGTGTGTAAACATCGCCTTCGGGGAGACAAAGGTGGCCGGGCGTGGTGCTGGCTACCCACCCCCTCGTGTGTCGTGCCGGCCTTCATAGGTGCTCGCTAACAGCACTTGCCCCTACAGTCTGTTAAGGCTACACGGGGGATCTTTGTCTTTGTACTGTATAGGCGTATGCATAGCCGTGTGTGTGGCTCTGGGTCAGGCCATGTGTGTGTGGGGGTGTGTGCGTGGCTCTGAAGCAGATATGTGTGTATGTGTGTGTGAGTGGTTCTGTCTGTGTGTGAGTGTGTGTGGTTCTGTGTGTGTGTGGTTCTGTGTGTGTGTGGTTCTGTGTGTGAGTGGTTCTGTGTATGTGTGGTTCTGTGTGTGTGTGCTTCTGTGTGTGTGTGTGCTTCTGTGTGTGAGTGGTTCTGTGTATGTGTGGTTCTGTGTATGTGTGGTTCTGTGTGTGAGTGGTTCTGTGTATGTGTGGTTCTGTGTGTGTGTGCTTCTGTGTGTGAGTGGTTCTGTGTGTGAGTGGTTCTGTGTATGTGTGGTTCTGTGTGTGTGTGCTTCTGTGTGTGTGTGTGCTTCTGTGTGTGTGCGCTATAAACCCAGCGACCCGAGTTCGATCCCCCCCCCCCCACGATCAACATCAGTGATGATTATTATATTATTATTGTATCTAAAGAGGTCCTGGGCCTCTAGCAGGTAGGCTCAGCCTTGAATGAGTACTGGACCTGATTCTGTGCGCAAACATCATCGCTGGGGAGACAAAGGCGGCCCGGAGTGATCCCTGACAGCACTTGCCCCAAATCCATTGAAGTCTTTGGGGGATGAATTCGATTGTGGCCATGCGACCCGGACGTACTGCAGTGGACGTGTGGCAATTTGCCCTTGTCGCAATCGCTTTTTGACAATAGCAAAAAATTAACCCGTAAAAACTAAGTTTTTCACTATAAATCCTTTATATACGTGGCGGCTAGAGTTCTCTCGTCCTCTGGCTTGAGATGGCTGCCACCTATGGGTCAGATGCCTGCCACCATTAAGCAATTGGTAATTAAATATAAAAAAAATCCTAAAAAGTGTAAAGTTATGGAAAAAAATTTTCACGAAAATAAATTGTCACGCACAACGAGTCGATTGGATCACGGGAAGTGGGTTAAAAAACGACCGAAAGATTTGCACGGTCGTAAGCGCGCAAGCAAGCAAGTGAACTTAATATAAAGGATTTAAAAATGTACCGGTAACCGCTTCGTGTAAAACCGGTTTTGCCGCAATAAACGCAGCGTTGCTATATTTTCAACCGCCGTGTTATAATAATACAGCGAGTGTGTGTGTGTCTGTGCATATTAGTGCCCTTCGTGTATCTCTGAATGTTTACACATTCCCGTCAAGCACACAACCTGCTCATACATTTCAGCCGCATTGGTTCAAGACAAGAACTCTGGACCTGTGGTCTGGACTGTATTGTGAAAGCGGCTACCCAGCCCATTGCCAACGTTGGGCCAACGTTGGGATACGACGTTCACAACGAGCAGAGCGAGGTGGCACAGGTGGTGCATTTTTCCAGTCAACTCAGTCAACCCATAACATCCACATCTGTTCCGTGACCTCCTCATGCACCTAGCCTGGCACGTCAACAACTCAAAACACTCAGGTCTGTTCCTTGAGCTCCTCCTGCACCTAGCCTGGCACATCAACAACTCAAAACACTTACATCTGTTCCGTGACCTCCTCCTGCACCTAGCCTGGCACGTCAACAACCCATAACACCCACGTCTGTTCCGTGACCTCCTCCGGCACCTAGCCTGGCACATCAACAAGTGCACTGCTCGCTCACAGCACTTGTCCCAACATGACCATACGGGTGATCTTTGTACCCGATGTGTGTGAGTAACTACGTCTCTTAATGACAGTTCAACAAGGTATTCATGTTTATAATTGTTTAATCACCTTCACTGGTCATATCAAGCGGCGTGTTGACGGATCTGCTGAGGCACACGCGATGACGACTGCACTGGCCACAGGCTTTTAGAACAGTACGCCACGTAACTCACTCAAAAACTCACTGTGGGTGGGATTGGCAACTCTGACTGACGCTATGCCGAGAAATAGATTTTTGCTATTATTAAGTTATTTTATTTTCATGTCATACTATTACAACAACTAAATCTGCTTTCAATAATCACCGGGAGATCAATGCCAATTCTGGTAGAGGCTATCCGCCAAATTGCTCAGTCCTCTAAAATGAGAAATTTTTAGGTGAATTTTCAAATATGAAACTATGACCCACAACGGCGCAGTCCTGCGAATGTTTCAACGTAGACCGCGAAGTCGTGCGGTTAATCAAGCCGGAGTATTAATTGGGGCGGCCCACTGGATCCGAACCGGGAATCTGTGTGCCGAGCCCCCCGCCAGGACGCGCCACCGGCCTCGTGAGAGCGGCTTTACAGTGCGGTCCATGCCGCACATTCCTGCATCTGTGCGGACACGCACACGCAAAGTGAAGACAAAGATCCCCACGTGTGCCCTTCACAGGCCGTAGGGGCAAGAAGTGCTGTTAGCGAGCACCTATTAAGACAAATGCGGCCGAGCACTACGCTCGGCCGCATTTGTCTCCCTAATGGTGACGTTTAACACACCGAACCAAGTGATGTACTCATTTGAGGCTGAGTCGACCTAGAGGAGGCCCAGGACCGGTTCAGATACTCGTCACTGGTATTAGACCATGAGCGAAAATCGAACTCGGTTGTGCCACGCTCCAATAACGCTCCCCCAGTTCACCTGCAAAAAAACAAAGATCCACCGTATAGCCTGGACAGACTGTTGGGGCAAGTTTGGTTAGTGAGCACCTATGAAGGCCGGAACGGCACACGAGGGGGTGGGTGGCCAGAACCACGCTTGGCCGCCTTTGTCTCCTGAGTGGTCCTGTTTTTTACACACCGAACCGGGTACTCATTTGAGGCTGAGTCGACCTAGGGGAGGCCCAGGAATGGCTTAGATAATCGTGTCTGATGTTGGCCGTGAGCGGGAATCGAACTCGGGTCGCCAGGTTTTAAGCGCAGCACCCTAACCACTACACACCGCTCCCCAACGTTCACCTCCACACACACACACACCTTACCTTCACCCACTCACCAACACACACTCACCTCCACACACATACCCTGACTTACACACACTCACCTACACACACACACCCTGACTTACACACACTCACCTACACACACACACCCTTACCCACACCCACTCACCTACACACACACACACACACCCTTACCCACACCCACTCACCAACAAACACTCACCCTTACCTACACCCACTCACCAACACCCACATACCCTTACCTACACTTACCTACGCACACTCACCAACACACACATACTCACCCTGACCTACACTCACTCACGTACACCCACTCACCCTGACCTACACCCACTCACCTACACACACACACCCTGACCTACACTCACTCACCTACACACACACACACTTACCTACACCCACTCACCTACACACACACACACTTACCTACACCCACTCACCTACACACACACACTCTTACCTACACCCACTCACCTACGCCCACTGCACCTACGCGCAGCGTTCACTGTTGCGTAACATTGTGGAACTAATGACAGAGGCTGCCACATCACGTACCCACCGCATGCACCACACTGGGAGCGACACGCACACAGCCCCGTGGGGCAGCAACCACTGTCAGGGTGGGCTACCCTCATGACTAAGAGGGCAGCCAGTCCTACAGACGAGACGGCGTGACACACCTGAGTCAGCAGACATCACTCACACCGACACACACTCACCACTCCCCAGAGACTCAACACTCACCGGCTCACCAAACGCTCATGCACGTGCACTCAAAGACTCACCAAACACACGCCATTCACCAGACACTCAAACTCATCAAATGCTCACCGCTTCACCTGAACCTCGCAGGTGGCCTGCCTGACACCACTCACACTCTCGTCGTGTGGAGAGTTGATGGCACGCTGTCCTGGCTATGCACTGCGTGACTTGCATCCCGCTGGGATTCTTGCACGCAGCGTTGGTGTGCGGTGCTTTTTCTGGAAGTTTTTTGCTGTTTTTTGCTGTTTTTTTCCAGGATTTTTCAGTGTGCACGGAGTCACTTTAAGATGTTTTCTTCTCCATGTTTTTAGTTTTTTGTTTGTTGCGGTTGCACCCGATTCAAGAGCCGAATGGCTCACAGGGCTATACCAAATAAATGAAACTGAAAACTGAAATCTGGCCTAACTTGTCAGTAGCAGCACATGGAACTGATGCGTCTGAAACGTGCTGAACCACTCCACGTGTATGACCCACGGCAGCGTGATAAGGAAGATCTCTCGCACTTTGGGATCCACACTCATGCGTAGTGCGTTGTGTTCTAATCCACACATCTAGCCTGGTCGTTTTGGGGGGTTAATGCTTCATTTTTTCTGCAACTAAATATTGTCCAAGTTGGCCGTAGTGAGGGTTTTTTCCCTCCCCTCTCTACCATTGCTTGAATGTTATTTTGACGCAGCGATTAATTAACTCGTTACTATTGGCCTCTTCGCTATTATTCCAACCCTACAATATATACTCCTGTATGTATGTGCTGTAGATGTACAGTACTTCAAACTTCATTCCAGGTCTTTATTCACCCCTGTCATAGGAATGTGGAGCGTCTAAGCACTGGTCTGGTCTTGCAAGCCGGAAATATTTAGCACCCCATTCTTGTACACCCCCACTCCCCTCCCTCCCACCCCGACTAACAAGGCTTGCTTATTTCCCTACCGTACAGTAGTTTGAATCATTCTGCCACCAAATATTCGCCGAGACACGCAAACTGCACGGGAGTTGGCCCAAGTTTTTCTTCTTCTTGGTTCTTTCGGTAAAGTCACGTAGAAGGGAAATGATAAAATGATGAAAATAAAACACAATAAAATAATTTAATAAAATACTTTTACTATGCTTTATTTTTAAAACATAAAAATAGCATAATAAAAGTATTTTATTAAATTATTTTATTTTAAAACATGAAAATAAAACATAATAAAAATATTTTCTTAAATTATTTTATTGTGTTAAATGTTTTTCTTAAATTTTATTATTTCCCTTCTACGTGACTTTACCGAAAGAACCAAGAAGATGAATCCCTGCAGTCACGAAAGATTTCAATCGAAATTCAAGTTTTTCTTGCCAACGATAAACCCATCGACCAGGAAAGACCTCGACTATGATCCTCGCTCCAACCGCCACGACTTCTGGGAGAACCGCTGCTGCTTCTGCTGCTGTCACCAGCCGAGGAATCTCAATCCTGGAATCGCACCCAGGTCCGAAACGTCGCTGGCGAACAGCGTGGAACAACGCAGACGTCATTGGTACCTCATTTGGCAGTAAAAAATATGATAATTAGTTTTTTACCCTTTTATCTTTGAGTTATGCGCCTTTTGGCGTCATCTGGTCCAACACCATGTGAGACTAGGCTCTAAGGAAAGCTGTCTCGGGTGTGGACCAATCAACTTCAAGGACAGTGCATACATTATCAGAGTTATGTTTTTGTTTGCATTATGACTGCAGGTATTGTAGTCTATGCAAACATGACTCCTTGTAAAAAAGGTGTCAGTTTTGTTGCCAGATAGAAGGGTAAAAAAAATGTATCATATTTTTTACTGCCAAATGAGGTTCCAATGGTGTAAATGCTTAGCCCGAACTCTCAATCTCTGATGGTGCATTGTCTTTGAGTTGTGCGACTTTTGGCGTCATCTGGTCCAACACCATGTGAGACTAGGCTCTAAGGAAAGCTGTCTCGAGTGTGGACCAATCAACTTCAAGGACAGTGCATACATTATCAGAGTTATGTTTTTTTGTTTGCATTATGACTGCAGGTATTGTGGTCAATGCAAACATGACTCCTCGTAAAAAAGGTGTCAGTTTTGTTGCCAGATAAAAGGGTAAAAAAACAATTATCAACGCAGACGTCCACAATGAACTCCCCATTCTGGGCTCCCCAAACATTGCACCTCGAAGTCACTGCTGGTGGAAACCATCAACGGAATCTGAACATCGTCAACAGGCATCCCATTCGTGAATGGAAAATTAAAGACACGAGCCACAGTGGTGTGATTGTGGCCTCGAAAACCCAAAAACTTTGACCCACGTGGGTAAACTACTTTAGTCTGCGCTCCTCTTCTTGGTTCTTTCGGTAAAGTCACGTAGAATGGAAATAAGAAAATAATAAAAATAAAACACAATAAAATAATTCTCACGACGTTTCAGCCACAACGCAAGTAGCCGTCCTCAGGTGGAGAACAGGTCTGTCGGGGAGACAGAGTCTGAATGACAAGCCCCAGGCTTGGAGCGACTATTTAAGCTGGGATGGAGGGGCGAAGAGCGCCTTGACAAAATAATTTGCATATCAAGAGGAATTTAGCATATTTATCTGAAATGCAGATATGCGATTAGTACTAGACCTGTTCTCCACCTGAGGACGGCTGCTTGCGTTGTGGCCGAAACGTCGTGAGAATTATTTTACTATGTTTTATTTTTATTATTTTATTATTTCCCTTCCACGTGACTTTACCGAAAGAACCAAGAAGATGAATCCCTGCAGTCACGAAAGCTTTAAATCGAAAAATTCTGCGCTCCACCTTCGACGGAGGAGGAGGAACGGCACAACCACACCAATGATGTCTCTCTCCCGAAAGCCCTCTCTCTTCGTCGTGGCCAGAAGACCTCGACATTGCCATTGAGCTGCTGAACATTGCTAGCATCATTCTCATGAGAAGAATATCAACAAAGAGTTGGGAATGAGTCCAGTAGGCGTGCGTGTGCCCAGATCCGTGTAACTTTTTTGACGCCGGGCACACGTTCTGCAGGTGCGTTGCACTTTTCGGACCCAGACATTGTTAATGTGGTGAACACGGGACACCCGTGGAAGTGTTTTCTGACACAATTTCCCCCTTTCAAAGCGGCCCTCACCAACACTTCATAGCGCAGCGCGCTAACCACTGCGTCACCGCTCCCCAAAGACAAAGATCCCCCGTGTAGCCTCTAACAGACTGTTGGGGCAAGTGCTGTTAGCGAGCACCTATGAAGGCCGGCACGGCACTCGAGGGGGTGGGTGGCCAGCACCACGCCCGACCGCCTTTTGTCTCCCCAGTGGCGATGTTTACACACCGCACCAGTTACTAATTTGCGGCTGAGTCGACCTAGGAGATGCCCAGGACCGGATCAGATAATCGTCGCTGGGTATTGGCCGTGAGCGGGAATCGAACTGTTGTTGCCAGGTTCGTATAGCTGAGCGCGCTAACCGCAGCGCCACCGCTCCACACACACATTCACAAACACACGTGCTCCTCCTGCGAGGTCTGTCCGCCCTCCCCCCACCCGCGATTCGCATTCCAGCCCAGTGCACACATCCAGAAGCTGCTGCTGCTGTAGCATAGCTGGCCATGCCGATCATCAGCTTGCACAGCAAGCCAGCCACATACACACACACCACAGAGGTGATATACACACACAGCAAGCCTGTAACACACAGCCTGCAACACACACCACACAACACACCACACACAGGGCAAACCAGACACACACACAGAAAGCCTGCAACACACACCACACTCAGGGCAAACCAGACACACACACACAGCAAGCCTGTAACACACAGCCTGCAACACACACCACACAACACACAACACACACCACACACAGGGCAAACCAGACACACACAGCAAGCCTGCAACACACACAGCAAGCCTGCAACACACACACCACACAACACACACCACACAACACACACCACACACAGGGCAGACCAGACACAGACATACAAGCAAGGCTGGCTTGACATGCACACAATGTTACTACAGTATAATGCTACAATGTTACAGTGCTGTGCTCCCACGCCAATGTTCTCCGCATTCAGCCCGCATTGACCAGCGTGGTGCAGTATGGACACAACAACCATTAGGCAGTGTGGCTCATCCAGCAGTGGATTGGCAAAACAAGTTCTGTACTCATCTTCTTGGTTCTTTCGGTAAAGTCACGTAGAATGGAAATAATAAAATAATAAAAATAAAACAATAAAATAATTATCACGACGTTTCGGCCACAACGCAAGCAGCCGTCCTCAGGTGGAGAACAGGTATCTGTCGAGAAGACAGAGTCTGAATGACAGACCTGTTCTCCACCTGAGGACGGCTGCTTGCGTTGTGGCCGAAACGTCGTGAGAATTATTTGATGTTTTATTTTTATTATTTTATTATTTCCCGTCTACGTGACTTTACCGAAAGAACCAAGAAGATGAATCCCTGCAGTCACGAAAGCTTTAAATCGAAATTTAAGTTGTGTACTGTACAGGGCCCACATCAAATAGCCACAGAGTAGAGCTCCCACGTTGTCTGCACGGACTGTTGGGGGAGATGTTGTTTGCGAGCACCTATTTCAGCAATGGCACAGCGAACGGGGTTGGTGTAGCCAGTAAAACTCCCAGCTGCCTTTGTATCCCCATTGCTAACATTTTCAGAATTGAATGTGTACGATCTACAGTACACACACGCACAGTACACATGCAGTACTGTAGCTATGCAGCACACAAGGTGTGTTACTGTACTGTAGTTCACCAGTGTCAAGTTTGGTCAAACTAAACCCATGACCTGAACGGCGTGGAGAGGGAAATCATCCAGCAGTGGATTGAGAAATGGGATGTTACATGTGCAGTGTATGTACTGTACGTGATCTCTAAACTCTAAACAATGATTAGGCGAGTCAAGATCTCGCCCAAATGCGTCGCGCGCTGCGTACACGTGTGAAGTACAGTGCGCACGTGTGAAGTACAGTGCGTACACGTGTGAAGTACAATGCACGCGTGTGCGAAGTACAGTGCGCACGTGTGGCAAGTACAGTGCGCACGTGTGCCAAGTACAGTGCGCACGTGTGCCAAGTACAGTGCGCACGTGTGAAGTACTGTGCACACGTGTGTTAAGTACAGTGCACGCGTGTGCGAAGTACAGTGCGCACGTGTGCCACGTACAGTGCGCACGTGTGTGAAGTACAGTGCACACGTGTGAAGTACAGTGCGCACGTGTGAAGTACAGTGCACACGTGTGTGAAGTACAGTGCACGTGGTATCATACGGTGCAGTGATTGGAGCCAGGCCTCGCGATCGATGTATCGATATATATCGATTAATCGACTTCCTTGTGTTCGATTACTCGGATCCTTTTAAAAATAACGGCCGTCCCAACAGTTTATTTTACCGAAGGCGGGAAACCCCCCTCCAAGCCACATGACGCGGCTGCTGATGGCGATGACGTCATCAAACCCCTACTGTCACCTCCCGGCCAGCGGCACACGTGGGCCGACGGAGATTAGACTTCCCCCACCAGATAGAAAATACAATTTTTAATAAAGCATTTTTTCTTTTCCATCTACGTGACTTTACCGAAATAACAAATAATATGAATTCCTACAGTCACGAAAGTTTTAACTCAAAATTCCCCCACCAGCTCGACTAAGTTAGTTTTTTATCGAATCTCTAATCGGTAGTTATCGATTACTTAAATCCCCGACCACGTGGCTGAGCGGTGGAGCGAGCGGTTCGCGATTCCATCATTCCTCCGTGGTCGATAAAAAAAGTATAATTTGTGAGGGAACCGAGCGGTCGTAATTATGGATGTACTCGCCCCCGCCATAGGAATGCGGAATTTCCGCCGCTTCCTCCGTGGTTCGTGAACACGTGAGAGCCGCGTGGCTCAGTTGACCATGCAGCACAACAGATAAAGTTCCCCGTGTAGCCCTCACAGACTGGGGGGGGTGGTCAAGTGCTGTTGCCAGCACTTATGAAGTAGTATGGCCAAAACCGCTTTGTCTCCCTAGTACACACCGTACCAGGTTACTCATTTAAGGCCGAGTCTACCTAGGGGGTCCATGACCGGTTTAAGTTATTGGCTGCTACTGTACGCGTACCGCTGCACCACCGCTCCTCCATTGCCATGCATTGTGTCGTGTACAGTGGGGGCACACGTGCAGGACACGCACACGTGGCACGGTACAGTGCGTGGCACGTGCTGCGCTTGCCACGTGGTGCGGTACAGTGCTTGCCACGTGCTGCGCAGGAGTAACAGTGGAGCTACTTGCACTGTGTAAAGGTGCACACTGCACTATGAACACATGGTAGTGCACACGTCAAATTGCGTGTTAATCGGTGTGCAGTCACTTTGCACAAGACGCCAATGCATTAAGTATTGTACAGTTCGAATTGTGTAGTGTACAGTACACGTAATGTGGTGTCGTATACGCGTACAGAAGCATACTGTACACGTTATAAATTATTAAAACACTGCAGTGTATGATACACGCGTTACTGCATTGAACACATTCAGTGTGTTGCACGGTCATAATAATATACCGTAGTCGTTATTATTTGGTTCTTTCGGTTAAGTCACGTCTAAAGATAAAATAATAAATTAAATTAAATAATAGAATACGATGTCTGCTAATATGTCTGTCTATAGTTTTCTGGTTAGATTTTATGTCGCTATTTCATTATACCTGATGATGATTGCTTGTGTTGCAATCGAAACGTCGTATTCTATTATTTAATTTAATTTATTATTTTATCTTTAGACGTGACTTAACCAAAAGAACCAAATAATAATTCCTGCAGTCACGAAAGTTCTAAAATTAAGATTGATACCGTAGTCGCTCTATAATCTACTGCTGGATGAATGCCATACTTTCCCACGCTGGCACGTGTTGATGGTGATGGTGGGGTGGAGAACAGCACAACAAAGGATTTGATACCCCCCTGTACTTACATTTGATACCCCCCTGTACTTGAATGCATTCGGTGATTGCCCATCTAAAAGCACTGACAATCCAGGCTCAAATCCCCGCTTAGCTTCTCAGATATGTCGTGCTGCTGGGTGACATTCCGGGTGATGTGGTAATGCACAACGTGATGATAACGAGTGGACGAACCACCACCACCTCGTGCCGTGTGGCTGCAGAGGTTTGCAATCATTCATCGGTGCATGGCTTGCAACATTGGTGTGTGTGTGTGATACTCAATCACAACACGCGTGTGGAGTACACATGCGCTACACAAACACACAGCAGCCTTGGTTCAGTGCAAACGTGCACATTCTGTGAACAAAATTGAACAACACATGCATGTGTTGTATATTACATTAAAGTATGTGGACGAGTGTGTATGTCTATGTGTGTAGGTGTGTATGCGTGTGTGTGTGTGTCGATGTTGTGTGTGAGTGTGTGTGTGTACGTGTGTAGGTGTGCGAGTGTGTCTACGTGTGTAGGTGTGTGAGTGTGTGTGTCTACGTGTATAGGTGTGTGAGTGTTTGTGTGTCTACGTGTGTAGGTGTGTGAGTCTGCGTGTGTAGGTGTGTGAGTGTGTGTGTGTCTACGTGTGTAGGTGTGTAAGTGTGTGTATTTGTGTCTAAGTGTGTAGGTGTGTGAGCGTGTGTGTGTGTCTTCGTGTGTAGGTGTGTGAGTGTGTGTGTGTCTAAGTGTGTAGGTGTGTCAGTGTATGTGTGTCTACGTGTGTAGGTGTGTGAGTGTGTGTGTGTAGGTGTGTGAGTGTGTGTGTTTACGTGTTTAGATGTGTGAGTGTGTGTGTGTCTCAGTGTGTAGGTGTGTGTGTGTCTAAGTGTGTAGGTGTGTGAGTGTGTGTGTGTGGCTACGTGTGTAGGTGTGCGAGTGTGTGCCTAAGTGTATAGGTGTGTGAGTGTGTGTGTCTACGTGTTTAGGGGTGTGAGTGTGTATGTGTCTCAGTGTGTAGGTGTGTGAGTGTGTGTGTGTCTACGTGTGTAGGTGTGTGAATGTGTGTCTGTGTATAGGTGTGTGAGTGTGTGTGTGCCTACGTGTGTAGGTGTGAGTGTGTGTGTGTCCAGCGGGCGTTCGACACTTCACGTGGCCTCAAGGTGCACATGGCCTGGCACAAGCGTCGTGGTGACGTCACCGCCACTTAGTGGCGAATGGCGGTTGTTGTTGTTGTTGTGTCTAGGTGTGTGTGTGTGTCTACGTGTGTAGATGTGTGAGTGTGTCAACGTGTATAGGTGTGTGAGTGTACGTGTGTAGGTGTGTGAGTGTGTGTGTGTCTATGTGTGTAGGTGTGTGAGTGTGTGTGTCTACGTGTATAGGTGTGTGAGTGTGTGTATGCCTTTGTGTATGTGTGTGTGTGTGTATGTCTATGTCCCGATTCTGGGCCTCCCCTAGGTCGACTCAGCCTCAAATGAGTAGCTGGTGCGGTGTGTAAACATCGTCACTGGGGAGACAAAGGCGGCCGGGCGTGGTGCTGGCCACCCACCTCCTCGTGTGCCGTTCCGGCCTTCATAGGTGTTCGCTAACAGCACTTGCCCCTACAGTCTGTTAAGGCTATATGGGGGATCTTTGTTATCTTTGTGTGTATGTATGTCTATAGGTGTGTATGATTATGTGTATATGTATAGGTGTGTATGATTGTGTGTGTATGTGTATAGATGTGTATAGGTGTGTATATATGTGTGTATGTGTGTAGATGTGTATGTATGTCTATAGGTGTGTATGATTGTGTGTGTATATATGTGTGTGACAGTGTGTGTGACAGTGTGTGTATGTGTATAGGTGTGTGTGTGTATAGGTGTGTGTATATGTGTGTATGATTGTGTCTATAGGAGTGTGTGTATATATGTGTGTGATGTGTGACAGTGTGTGTGTATAGGTGTGTGTGTATATATATGTGTGTGACAGTGTGTGTGGGTATAGGTGTGTGTATAGGTGTGTGTGTATATATATGTGTGACAGTGTGTGTGGGTATAGGTGTGTGTATAGGTGTGTGTGTGACAGTGTGTCTGTGTGTGTAGGTGTGTATGTGTATAGGTGTGTATGATTGTGTGTATAGGTGTGTGTGTATAGGTGTGTGTGTGTGACAGTGTGTGTATATGTGTGTATATATATATGTGTGTGTGTAGGTGTGTGTGTATATATATGTGTGTGTGACAGTGTGTGTGTGTGACAGTGTGTGTGTGTGACAGTGTGTGTATAGGTGTATGTGTGTCTAGGTGTGTATGTGTGTATGATTGTGTGTGTGTGTATATATATGTGTGTATATATGTGTGTGTGAGTGTGTGTGTATGTGTGTGTGTGTGACAGTTTGTGTGTATGTCTATAGGTGTGTATGATTGTGTGTGTGTGTGTATATATATGTGTGTGTGTGACAGTGTGTGTGTGTGACAGTGTGTGTGTGTATGTGTGTGTATATATGTGTGTGTGAGTGTGTGTGTGTATATACATACACACACACACGCGCGTGCACGCACGCACGCGCGCTCCATGAAGAGTGGCCGAGGGAGTGGGAGCGAGGCAGTGCGCGTGTGTCTGTCTGTGTGTATGTATATGCACGTGTGTGTGTGTGTATATGCGTGTGTGTGTGTTCATAGAAAGAACTGGGCTATGTAGCAGCCCTTCTTATGGTAGATCCAGTCTGTGATCACCTCGCTGACTCTATCTAACAGCCATTGCAAGAACACAAGGCTTGTGGTAGTGGTGGTGGTAGTGGTGGTGGTCTTCTCTTCTTTGGGCTTCAAGAAATACAATTGTCCCCTTAAAAAAAACCAAGCAAGCCAAGCAAGCCAGCCAGCCAGCAAACAACACACATCATCACCACCTTGTCCACCTAGCAGCAAGCAGTACGTGTGTAAGGTAAGAATACAATGTCAACGCAGCTCTTAACATAACTGCACACAGATACACAGCACTGTACACATTTACACACGACACTGTACACTAACAACACGATAGAGACACGAATAACACACGCACAGATACAGTACATTACTGTAATATACATACAGTGCATACACATGAATACCATGTACAAATAGACAGTATATACACGTACAGTACACACACACACGTGAGTTGTGATGGTACCGGTTCTCTATTTCACACGTGTCCGTGTACACGCGTGTGCTTGTTGTGTGTAACGTGGCAAAGCTACTAAAACAAACCCTCATTAAGGGAATGATGAATTGTGCTTTGGTGGTAGATGTCCCATCGATGTCCTTGCTGCAGTACTGGGGGAACACGGCAATTAAAGTTCGGTTATAGCAACGTAACGCGATTCTTATGAACGTCTTGTTGTTGTTGTTGACCATCCTCTAACGCAACCCTCTCATCCGCACTGTTGCGAATAAGGTGGTGGTCATTGTAACACAGTACACGTGTGGTGTGTAGGGTTGTCATTGTAACACAGTACACGTGTGGTGTGTAGGGTTGTCATTGTAACACAGTACACGTGTGGTGTGTAGGGTTGTCATTGTAACACAGTACACGTGTGGTGTGTAGGGTTGTCATTGTAACACAGTACACGTGTGGTGTGTAGGGTTGTCATTGTAACACAGTACACGTGTGGTGTGTAGGGTTGTCATTGTAACACAGTACACGTGTGGTGTGTGGGGTTGTCATTGTAACACAGTACACGTGTGGTGTGTAGGGTTGTCATTGTAACACAGTACACGTGTGGTGTGTAGGGTTGTCATTGTAACACAGTACACGTGTGGTGAGTCTGTGGTGTGTAGGGGTTGTCATTGTAACACAGTACACGTGTGGTGAGTCTGTGGTGTGTGGGGTTGTCATTGTAACACAGTACACGTGTGGTGAGTCTGTGGTGTGTAGGGGTTGTCATTGTAACACAGTACACGTGTGGTGAGTCTGTGGTGTGTAGGGGTTGTCATTGTAACACAGTACACGTGTGGTGAGTCTGTGGTGTGTGGGGTTGTCATTGTAACACAGTACACGTGTGGTGTGTAGGGGTTGTCATTGTAACACAGTACACGTGTGGTGTGTAGGGTTGTCATTGTAACACAGTACACGTGTGGTGTGTAGGGGTTGTCATTGTAACACAGTACACGTGTGCTGAGTCTGTGGTGTGTAGGGTTGTCATTGTAACACAGTACACGTGTGGTGAGTCTGTGGTGTGTAGGGTTGTCATTGTAACACAGTACACGTGTGCTGAGTCTGTGGTGTGTAGGGTTGTCATTGTAACACAGTACACGTGTGCTGAGTCTATGGTGTGTAGGGTTGTCATTGTAACACAGTACACGTGTGCTGAGTCTATGGTGTGTAGGGTTGTCATTGTAACACAGTACACGTGTGCTGAGTCTGTGGTGTGTGGGGTTGTCATTGTAACACAGTACACGTGTGGTGAGTCTGTGGTGTGTAGGGGTTGTCATTGTAACACAGTACACGTGTGGTGAGTCTGTGGTGTGTAGGGGTTGTCATTGTAACACAGTCACGTGTGGTGAGTCTGTGGTGTGTGGGGTTGTCATTGTAACACAGTACACGTGTGGTGTGTAGGGGTTGTCATTGTAACACAGTACACGTGTGGTGTGTAGGGTTGTCATTGTAACACAGTACACGTGTGCTGAGTCTATGGTGTGTAGGGTTGTCATTGTAACACAGTACACGTGTGGTGAGTCTGTGGTGTGTGGGGTTGTCATTGTAACACAGTACACGTGTGGTGAGTCTATGGTGTGTAGGGTTCATTGTAACACAGTACACGTGTGGTGAATCTGTGGTGTGTGGGGTTGTCATTGTAACACAGTACACGTGTGGTGAGTCTGTGGTGTGTGGGGTTGTCATTGTAACACAGTACACGTGTGGTGAATCTGTGGTGTGTGGGGTTGTCATTGTAACACAGTACACGTGTGGTGAGTCTGTGGTGTGTGGGGTTGTCATTGTAACACAGTACACGTGTGGTGAGTCTGTGGTGTGTGGGGTTGTCATTGTAACACAGTACACGTGTGGTGAGTCTGTGGTGTGTGGGGTTGTCATTGTAACACAGTACACGTGTGGTGTGTAGGGGTTGTCATTGTAACACAGTACACGTGTGGTGAATCTGTGGTGTGTGGGGTTGTCATTGTAACACAGTACACGTGTGGTGTGTAGGGGTTGTCATTGTAACACAGTACACGTGTGCTGAGTCTGTGGTGTGTGGGGTTCCACCACGGATGGATCAGCACTGTTTCCCCAGCTTCCTTGTCCACGTGAACCCCTCCACTGACCCCAGACCCACGATGTAATAGGTTGGATACCCCTTTTCGTTGCTAGATGGCTTTCATTGTCCATGCTAGTAGTCGGTTACTGTACAGAACTTGCATTTAGCTGCTAAGCTAAATGTGTTAGGGGTCAGTGCTAGGGTGCAGCTGCAAATCTTAGACGTTGAAATGCGTCAGGGTCAAGCGAAATATAGTGCAACGTCTGGTCATTACTGGTGGAAAATATCACTGTTATTGGCAATTTTACCGGGGTCTCAATATTTAAAACGTTTCAAAATATCGTTTAAGGGGTGGCCGTGCAGTCGAATGTGTCTGCGTGTTGTTACTATGTCCTGTCATTGTGTGCTGTAACGGAGAGCGTGAATAGGATAAATCGATAACCGTAGGGTGAATAGGATAAATCGATAACCCTGGGGTGAATATGATAAATCGAGAACCCTATGGTGAATAGGATAAATCGATAACACTAGGGTGAATAGGATAAATCGATAACACTAGGGTGAATAGGATAAATCGATAACCCTGGGGTGAATAGGATTAATCGAGAACCCTATGGTGAATAGGATACATCGATAACCTTGGGGTGAATAGGATAAATCGAGAACCCTGGGGTGAATAGGTTAAATCGATAACGCTAGGGTGAATAGGATAAATCGAGAGCCCTGGGGTGAATAGGATAAATCGATAACACTAGGGTGAATAGGATAAATCGAGAACCCTATGGTGAATAGAATAAATCGAGAACCCTATGGTGAATAGGATAAATCGATAACCCAAGGGTGAATAGGATAAATCGATAATCCTAGGGTGTATAGAATAAATCGAGAGCCCTGGGGTGAATAGGAGAAATCGAGACCCTGTGGTGAATAGGAGAAATCTAGAGCCCTAGGGTGAATAGGATAAATCGATAACCCTGGGGTGAATAGAATAAATCGAGAACCCTATGGTGAATAGAATAAATCGAGAACCCTGGGGTGAATAGGATAAATAGATAACCCTGGGGTGAATAGGATAAATCGAGAACCCTGGGGTGAATAGGATAAATCGAGAACCCTATGGTGAATAGGATAAATCGAGAACACTATGGTGAATATGATAAATAGATAACCCTGGGGCGAATAGGATAAATCGAGAACCCTGGGGTGAATAGGATAAACCGATAACCCTATGGTGAATAGGATAAATCGAGAGCCCTGGGGTGAATAGGATAAATCAAGAACCGTATGGTGAATAGGATACATGGATAACCCAGAGACGAGGGGATATTCCGGATAGGGGCCGCACAACGACACCCAAATGTACCCCCCCCCACGTCCCCAATTAAGCAGTCACTCCCCGAGGAAAGGTGGGCAACGTTTGCAACAACACGTGCCACTAACTTTAATGCGGTTATATCGAAAACAAGGGCGCAATCACAATGCCACAATGTGTGTAACTCGTAACTCGCTCTGCGTTATAGCGCGGCAACGTGAATTACAGAATTAAGCCCCAGACAGTGGTCGGAGCACGCGTTCCCTTCACAATTTACTGCATCTTCATAATTAGGCGACGATCGCTTTGCCACACAGCAGCAACGCAACTTTCCAGCGCACGGCGATAGTTAAATGTTACGAATTAATGTTTAAAGTTGTCGAAGAAATGACTAAAAGTCTGCGACCGGACCCCGACCCGCGCGGGTCTTTTCATCGTTGCCTAGTTTTCATCCGGGAAGCCTAGGCTAGGCCCCCGGCGGGAATATCGTCCGTGTACACGGGGTGCGCCTCGCCCATCCCCCGCCCACAGTCCTTGGACCGGCTACCCTCCGTTGCTAACGATTAGATGGGGTGCTGCGAGTCCAACTGCGTGAAGCTAACACCCTTTAGTAGAAGGGCAGAAAAGAGAAGCAATATTTGACCGCAGCGGACCTATAGCTCGACCTGGTTTTCCTGCGGGAGGCCTGGGATAGGCCCCCGGCGGGAGCCTGGTCCGCGGGCCGGGGTCGTGGGTCGCCCATCCCCCGCGCGCGCCCCGTGTGTGGTTTAACGCGGCTCCTTCTGCATTGGCGTGAGTAACAAACATCGCTCTCTTCACACTGCTACATTCGCGTTAAACGCTACAGTTTACTTCAAGTTACCTTTAACTTTAGCTCAAAGTGAACGCGGTTTCGTGACCAAACTCGTGCCTATTTTAAATGAAACTATTTGAAGTCTGGGCTGATGAAACTCTCACTCCCAACTCCATAGGTGAAAGATCTGTTTAAATTAAAGCTAATTAACGTTTTCCAAAGACAGCTCCTTGACATTTGTGGTGTGCTTTGAGGAGTGTTAACCACGACTTTAAAACCAATTTGCCCAGGCATCCCCAGTGTAAGCAACACTCTCCTTACAAGGAGTCATGAGACTCATGCTCGTGGTTATATCAACGACATAGCGATGTTAAACTCGCGAAATGTTCCCTAGTTTGTTTATGTTGGCAATGTGTAATCGCAAATAAAATACAGTAATGTATGTACCGTAATAGTACGCCGACTGCCATTTCAAGCATCGGTAAGAACTCGTGCTTAATTTAAAATGTAGGTCAAGTCTACATAGAGGCATGGTGTGTTGTTTTGTGTGAGATGAGGCAGACCTGTTTTTACCAAATAAATACAACTAAGAAAGATTCAAGAGCAATGGGCAGATGGTAATCCTGGCGAGGCTTGAGGTGCGTGCCATGGGTCCTGAAGAAACCGCTTGAATCTCATAAGGTTGACTATAAGAGGTCAACTTAAGACAAGATTACATCCATACAGTATTTCCTGTTTCAGCAGTTTAATGTCCTGGGAAGAGGTTGGTTTCCGTCAGAGGAATGTGGAATTTCCACTGATGGTTAAGGGTTGTCGGTGGAAATTAATGCTGTTTTGAGTGGGGAGATGGTTTGGTTGGATTCAGCAGGACCTCAATTTGCTAAATTCAGGTCAACAAAACGGGATCGATTGCTTTGAATGTTCACGGATACATTTTATATACAGGACATATCATGGTGAAATATGGTCAAATAGCCTCCAAGACCCGCAACCGTGGATTAGCAAAAAGGCTGTACATGTACGATTCGTCAGTGAGTCTTAATCCGTTTAAGGGCTTCAGATGTTATACTCGTTGGTGTTTTCGGTAAAGTCACGTAGGTAAGGAAGCTTTTGTTGCCTCCGAAACGTCGTGATTTAATTGAGTTGTTTTCATTTATTTTATTGATTGTTTTACCTACGTGACTTTACCGAAAAAAAACAGAGTATGAATCCTTGCAGTCACGAAAGCTTCAAATCTAGAATTAGCTTCAGATGTTGTTGAACAAGTTCTATTCTTAGGTTTTTTCGGTAAAGTCACGTAGGAACATTTTTTAATTTTAATTAATAAAAGTAAAATAAAAATAAAATAAAAATCACGACGTTTCGGAGGCAACACAAGCCTCCGTCTTCAGGTGGAACCGTCACAGCACGGATAGCTGTATCAAGTATTTTACTTTTATTAATTTTAATTTTTTACCTACGTGACTTTACCGAAAAAACCCTAAGAATATGAATCCTTGCAGTCACGAAAGCTTCAAATCTAGAACAAGTTCTGGTTTAGTAGCTACAGCACAGTGTGTTAGTAAGGGAGGAACTGGCGTGTCGTGGTGACCGACCCACCAGACCACCTTCGAGTGGCTGGACTGGAGGGCTCCCACCACCTCCACCACGCTGACTGACACATGTTAGTGTATAATGGCTTAATGTGATATTCTTAGGTTTTTCGGTAAAGTCACGTAGGTAAAAAATCTAAATTTACTTGATACAGCTGTCGGGCTGTGACGGTTCCACCTGAAGACGGAAGCTCGTTTTGCCTCCGAAACGTCGTGATTTTTATTTTATTTTACTTTTATTAATTTTGATTTTTTTTACCTACGTGACTTCACCGAAAAACCTAAGAATATGAATCCTTGCAGTCACGAAAGCTTCAAATCTAGGCTTAATGTGATTTCAGGATGATCTGTCGTGCCGTGATGGTGTTGAGGCTGCGGCTGGGTTGCGTGTGGCTCATTCGATAGGGCAGTGGGGCTGGCTTCCAGTTGTGGGTTTGAGTTCATGTCCTGGCCAGGGTCAACTCGGCCCTATCATCATCATCATCATTCCTTTGAGGTTGGTAAAATATCTACTATCTGGTGAGTGGTTAAGGCTTCAAGGAGAGACTAGTCTGCCACAGAAAAAGAGTAAAAACCGAACTCTGACCAGTGCTCATGTTTTTTTGAGCTGATGTTTCTGTCGCAGATGTGAAATTGCCCCCCCCCCCCTGTTATTGTACGACTGGAATTGGACAAACATCCCAAGAAGGATTCTTCACATTTGTTGTTGTTATTTTGAACCGAGATATCTCCATGCACACAAGGGGCTTTGGTGGGGGGCAGACCTGTTTAGAATCCAGCATATGGTGGCGATGTTACCATGAGGAGTGCGGTGACCAATTCCTGTCTCCTTCGGGAATGATGTCCCATTCATTGCTTGTTGCTGGGGAAACACGCTGGGTTAGGACAAGGCATCAGCCATCATATTCAGCTCATTCGCTTTCCTCGCAGCTGATGCTCCTCTGGGCTCACACCCGACGCATGTGTTCACACCCGACTCGGGGAATAAAAGTGTTGGCCCGTCAGCTTTGTCGATAAAAAAACTGGGCCGGTTTTGATTTTATTGGTATCATCGGTAGAGTGTGTGGTCTATTGTATATTTGTGTTTTTTCCCACGAGCTTCACGATTTTCTCACGTTTCGGTAAACTCGGAATTTATTTGGAATAAGCTCGGTGGCATAGAATGCAGCCATTATCTGCAAATCCCGAGACATTCGCCAAGTAACGATCAGAAATGTGAATAATCGAGCCCCTGTGGCCAACGGGATTTGCAGATAATAAGATGACAGATAATGAGTAATATCCTATCATCATCATTACTACGATCTCTGTGGCAATACGCGTTGTTGCGTGTATGGTTGGTACATAATCTGTCACGAGTGAGTAGCTTGCGTACGCTAATTGTGCAAGCCAGACACACACACAAAGCCGGAAAGGTGTGAACGAGAGACGTGCAGGGGATGTGTGGTGAGGGCGGCTGGTGGTGGTGGTGGAGGGGAGGGTGCAGTGTGTAGAGCTGTTGGGGGAAGCTGGAATCCAGTCTCGATGGACGGGGGAAGGGGGCAGAGAAGGCAGGGAAGGAAAGACATTTTAATCTGTTGTTTAAGGCGGAAACATGCGTGGAAGAGGCTTCATGTGAATTCATGGAGGTGTAGCGGTTTGGGTGCTGCGTTTCAAACCAGGCCACCTTAATTCGATTCTCGCTCACGGCCAGCACCAGTGACGATTGTCTGAACCGGTCCTGGGCATCTCCTAGGTCGACTCGGTCTCAAATGGAGTGCGGTGTGTAAACATCGCCACTAGGGAGACAAAGGTGGCGGTGGGGGGTGGTGCTCGCCACCCAGCCCTCGTGTGTCGTGCCGGTCTTCATAGGTGCTCGCTGACAGCTCTTGACCCAAAAGGCTGCACGGGAGAGGGGGGGGGATCTTGGTCTTTCTATTTGTGTGTTTGGAGCTATGGCGCAGCAATTCATGCAGCACCGTTCTATAAACGAGTTGGGTTGCTTGTGACGGCTACCATCAGTGATGAGTGATATTTGATCCAGTCCTGGACTCACCTTTCACAAGCCCACACTGACCATCGTGGTGAAGTATCGTCAACAACTCTCACGATTGCCACGGAGACCACGTCGGTCCATGGGGGAGGTTTTGCGGTGCTACTTTGTTGACGAATCCCATTTAGAAATTTTATGTCGATATCAGTTGGCAAGCGCTATCGGAATCAGACATGAGCCTGTTCGATTCCCGCTCACGGCCACCATTCGTGACCAAATATCTAAACCCGTCCTGAGCCTACTCCAGGTTGACTCGGCATGAAATAGCTACCTTTGTGCGCTGCGTGAGAATCTACTTGGTCATGGCCACGGCACTCCCCTGGTCTGGCCTTGCCTGTCACAGGAAGGGTTAACGATGGCACGGGTGTCGCGTGGTCTATGCGGCTATATGGGGAGGATTTCTGTCGTGTTGTTGACGCGTGCGAGCGAGCCCTGGTGCAATGTCTCCTGTTGGGTTCTTGGCCGTGATGCACAACGCCAATGTGTGTAACCTTGTTCTCCGCCATCTGTGTCATCACTGCTGAATAGTCGTTCCCGCTGCGGTGGTGCATGCGCATCAGCACTCGGGGAGACAAAGGTGGGCAAATGCACGTTGTGCTGGTTCCATTACCTCGCTCAAACCACTGCTGTGCAGCCCTGTCTCCGTACACTTATTTGACCATACTTCACCGTGCGCAACAGGTGGTATAGGCTGCCGAGGGCAGTGCGGAAAATTCCATCGGTGTCCCTTACTGTGCTTCCACGTCAACAGTGGCCTTCGCAGGCAATCGCGAAAAGCTGCTGTCAAAACAGCCGTCCTGCTGAACCACTGCCCTGTGTGTGTGTGAATGGTGACGGTGGTGGTGAGTTTCGATTTGAAGCTTTCGTGACTGCAGGGATTCATCTTCTTGGTTCTTTTGGTAAAGTCACGTAGAATGGAAATAATAAAATAATAAAAATAAAACATAATAAAATAATTATCACGACGTTTCGGCCACAACGCAAGCAGCCGTCCTCAGGTGGAGAACAGGTCTGTCGGGGAGACAGCGTCTTCAGACCTGGTTTTCTCCCCGACAGACCTGTTCTTCACCTGAGGACGGCTGCTTGCGTTGTGGTCGAAACGTCGTGAGAATTATTTTTTTATGTTTTATTTTTATTATTTTATTATTTTCATTTTACGTGACTTTACCGAAAGAACCAAGAAGGTGGTGGTGAGGTTGATGCGGTTTTCAGACAGCTGTACGATCTCGATGGCACAGGTTTAATTCCTCCTCGCTGCACATCTCATGGTCGGCCTGCACGTTCGTTTCGACTAGGGCTGTGCCTCCTAAACTCACTCAAGCCAGCAGCGCCTGTTTCGGTGGTGGTAGTGGCCAATGACATCAGCTCTTGGGAGAGACAAAGGCAATGGATGTGTGTGTGTGTGCATAAGCTTGGTGTGGGAGTGGTAGTGTAGCGGTTAACGCGCTGTGCCGGGAACCTGGCAAGCAGAGTTCGATTCCCACTCACGGCCAACAACAGTGACAAATATCTGAACAGCTTGTGGGCCCCCCCTAAGTCAAATGAGTACCTAGTACGGTATGTAAACATCGCCACGAAGAAGACATGGTGCTGGCCACCCACCTCCTCCTCATGTGCCGTTCTGGCCTTCAGAGGTGCTCGCTAACAGCACTTGCCCCAACAGTCTATTAAGGCTATCCGGGGGCGGGGGGGATCTTTGTCTTTTTTTACGAGCTTGGTGTTGCCCCACCTTTCCTTGCGCATGTGCACCGCTGCCATTTAGTAAAAGCGTTCTCCCACGTAGTGTTACCGCCATCATCTGTGGTGAGGCCACGTGTCGTCGTGCCGCGTGTACAATGCGCAGGACAGGGCTGATTACGAGTGCGTTGTCATTCAAACGGCGTTCTTCGTGGGCTAATGCCATCAAACATACTCTGTTTTTCCGGTGAAGTCACGTATGTAGAAATGAAAGAAACTTAATTTGGAGCTTTCGTGACTGCAGGAATTATTCTTTGGTTCTTTCGGTAAAGTCACGTATAAAGATAAAATAATAAATTAAATTAAATACTAGCATACGACGTTTCGATTGCAACACAAGCAATCATCATTAGGTATAAATTAAATAGAAACACAAATCTAGTATACTTAGAAATGTAATGTAACACAACAGAGAGTCGGATAACATAACAGTCAACACCCTATCTGGTTGATTACGTTCTTCCAAAGAATAAATAAAACAAAATTTAAATCAATACAATTAAAATAAATCACGACGTTTCGAACGCAACACAAGCGCTCATCAGGTGAAAATGGGGTAAAACACACAGCGAGGGCACACACAGAGGGACACCACGTGCATAGCAACATAGAACGGCACACTGCATGGAGGCGAATTCAGCAAGAAGATGGGAGACGAGAACTCAACAAACATTAGAAACACAACGCGATGCAAACCAGTCGGCCAACAACACGGTTAGACACTAACCTGGTTGACGACGTATTTCAAAAGACTGCTACATTTTGTGTGTTAATCTTCTGGGCTGAACATACCAACGTAAAACAGAGGACAAGGACTCATGAGCATGTTTTAGCTCGGGCATTTTCTGTTTGGAAGAAGGCCCCCCCCCACGCCGTCAGTCGTGGGGTTTTGTTCGACCATACTTCACCACGCCAGGCTGTTTGGGTTGGCCTGAAAGGCCGGTTCATTTACCACTGCATGAGAAATGAGATTTTGTATTGAAACACGGAGGACTTTCGGGTTTTTACGGACAATTTAGGATAATTTTTCGAATAATAATGTAGCTTGTTTTTTTGGCAACAAAAGTGATGTCGCATGGTGCTACGTGACACCACTTTGTGATCTCATATCCTGTGATGTCCGACATAATTTCTGAAGTAAATGAAAATCAAATTGTTTGAAATTTCCTATCTAAACTCAATTAGGTTTTTTCGGTAAAGTCACGTAGGTAAGAAATAAATAATAAAAATAAGTAATAATAAGAAATAGATCATTTTTATTATTATTTATTTTTTACTTACGTGACTTTACCGAAAAACCTAAGAGTATGAATCCTTGCAGTCACGAAAGCTTCAAATCTAGAAGTGTGCCACCGCTCCACCACACACACACACCACATACCATTGCTGTACAATACAAATAAAATTTGACCTCAATTCTTTGGGCAAATAACTTTCCATTCAGACGCTGTCTTTCCGACAGACCTGTTCTTCATCTGAGGACGGCTGCTTGCGTTGTGGTCGAAACGTCGTGAGAATTGTATTGTTTTATTTTTATTATTTTATTATTTCCCTTCTACGTGACTTTACCGAAAGAACCAAGAAGATGAATCCCTGCAGTCACGAAAGCTTTACATCGAAATTCAAATAACTTTTCTTAAATGTTTTAACCACATTCCCGGTGATATTTTAGTATTGATGGCTTTGTCGGGATATTAAGTTCGGAAAAGTAACTCAATGTAGCACAAACTTGTCAGTTTGCAAATATCCTCAAGACCGGATTTAACCATCATCCTTAACATCTGGCCAAATATGAAATAATAAACCCCCAACAAAAATATTGAGGGACTGGTTTGGCTATGTTCCACAAGCACAAATACTCTTTACACGTTCGCCAAAACGCTGTCTTTATGACAGAAAAATTTTACGTAAATAGGCTGACGTTTTGGGTAGTGATGTACTTGGAAGATTGTAAACCCGGTGACCTGAATTTGATTCCAAGTTTTGGCTAACATCAACACGCGCGAGGTGAAGTATAGTCAAACAACCCCCACGACCGACGAAGGGCTACAGATGAAGGCCCATGTGGCATCGAAACGATCACAAAGTAGTTATCGACGCAGGGTGCTGCATTGTCACCAATTCCATTTTGGTTATTTTTTTTATAATTTGGGACAAAACCGGAGATTCCGCAGGAACGGCCACGCGTGTGAAAGGAAGAACACGCGTGGGCCACGCATGTGAGAGGAGAACACGCGTGTGAGAGCAGAACACGCGTGTGAGAGGAGAACACGCGTGTGAGAGGAGAACACGCGTGTGAGAGGAGAACACGCGTGTGAGAGGAGAACACGCGTGTGAGAGGAGAACACGCGTGTGAGAGGAGAACACGCGTGTGAGAGGAGAACACGCGTGTGAGAGGAGAACACGCGTGTGAGAGGAGAACACGCGTGTGAGAGGAGAACACGCGTGTGAGAGGAGAACACGCGTGTGAGAGGAGAACACGCGTGTGAGAGGAGAACACGCGTGTGAGAGGAGAACACGTGTGTTCTCTGCGTCTTTCCCGCCTGCCCACGTGTGGTACGGTGTGCATGGCATTGTGGGTAGCAGCAGTGGTAGTGGTTTGTGCTGCTGTCACGTGACCCGTCGCGTTCCTGTGGGCGCTTCCCCTATAGGCATTCCCCCCCCCACCTCTTTTTTTGTTCAAGGGGCTCTGCATAACCACATCCACCCCGCAAGCGCTGCCTCCATTATTAGATGTGTGGTTTGGGGGGTTAGGGTACGGGTAGATGTGGGTGAGGGGAAAGGAACGACAGGGCTTGGGGAGGAGGGATGAACTGTGAAATTTCAGTGTGAGATTTGCCGAAAGGAAATCGCGTTTAATCTGCCGGCATCTCGGCCTTCCCGCGTGGTATTACTGATGTGCAGTGACGCCTGTTTACTAAACGAGGCGACGCCTTTCTCATTTAAAATTTGAAGAGTCTCATCGGCAAGACTTGGCCCGTTAGCCGAATGCCACTGGAGGGCCGATAGTGATACATATTATCACCGATATACAGTAAAACCTTGGATTGCGAGCATAATTCGTTCCGGAAACGTGTTTTGTAATCCAAAGCACTCGTATATCAAAGCACTCGTGTATCAGTTGTGATCACGTGACGCTCGGCAGACAAAGCGTATACACGTACTACTCGTATTGCAAGGCCTCGCTCGTTTATCATTTAAAAATGTATAAAAAAAGGTTGCTCGTCTTGCAAAACACCCGCAGACCAAGTTACTCGCAATCCAAGGTTTTATTGGTAGGAACCTCCTGGTTACACCAGTCCACAGGGGATTATTGTTTCCGTCCGTCGTGCATCCAAAAATGGGAGGGGTGGGGCTGGGTGGAGAGGGGAGGGTGGGGAGGGGCTGGGTGGGGCTGGGTGGAGGGTGGGGCTGGGTGGGGGGGCTGGTCACTCCGTGGTGCCCTTATAAAACTCAACGTTTAACCTACTCGCGCCGGCTTGTGCCCGCCCTCACAGTCGGGCATATTTGCGGAATACACCACGCCGCCGTTGACCCTGGCCAATGACCGAGCAACCCAACGTTCCTACCAGCTCCCTCCGCAGGAGGAATGTGTTTTCTTGCTGTGGTTGCCCCACCTGATGACGATTGCTTGTGTTGCGATCGAAACGTCGTGATCTATTTTTTCTCTACCTACGTGACTTTACCGAAAGAACCAAAGAGTATGGATTCCTGCAGTCACGAAAGCTTCAAATCAAGAAATAAAAAAATGTTATCTTCAAAAGACGCACTTGTCACAGACATCGCAACTCCCTCTCTGCAAGCCCAGAGCATAATGTCACGCTTGAAAAGCGCGTACGAAATTTGGCAAATTTTCCATTTATTTTCAGCAGCGAGGTTCCGGTTCCCTGTTTGAGAGTCATGAATGTGGATGCTTTAGTAAGTTCACAGCAACGCAGACTCGCTGTGTGGCTTTACAGTGCAGGTAGTTAATGTTTTTCTAATGCATTTTTATTATGCAGTATTGGGGCAGCGGTGGTGCAGTGCTTGGTTGCACTGCGCCATAAACCTTTCGGGTTAAGAGTCCCGGCCTTGGCTAACATTAGTGGTGCGTGATATTGGAACCCGCCATGGGGCTCCCCTCCCCCCACCGACACGGCGTGGGGAGGCCTTGAATCCAGCAGTGGATTAACAAATGGCTGTAACGTATCTATCCATTTATCAATCATTCAATCCTTCTGTGTCAGCAGGGTCATCAAAGTTCAGCACGCAAGTGAGGACAGCTCAAATATAGCCCCATAACACATGCGGGGGCCTCGGATTTGGTGTGATCGCGAACCGATCATTGTTGTGCGCGCTGCCCGGGGTGGCTATTTTTGGCCGGCATGGCGCTCGCTGTCACGCCAGGCCGCTGGCCGCGCGACGATCGCTCGGGAGGAGGCCTCGCGGACGCGGCGCTCTCCACCGAGCCAGCGCGCCACCGCTGCCCCGTCTCGGTGGACGGTGGCAACTCGTGGGGTGAAATCGATTCTCGCGTCACGGCGATAATGGGTCGTGTTCGACGGAGCCCACCGTCCTCTACGCCGGGGCATCTCGGAGCTCCTCGCACGCGACAAGCGAACTGCGTCGCATCTCGTCGCCTCAGTACATTTTAAAGGGCACCCCCCGTGGCAGCTGCCCCTGTGCGGCACAAGATTACTCCGCATCTGGCCCGCAAGCGGGTATTAGTCTGCCAGTCGTGAGCGATGGTGCTACGTATGAGTAATTTGGTGGTAATTGTTTTAATTGAGCAAATTTGGACCATGATGCTGGCAAACAAAGGCCCACTCTGTTCGAAGTACGTCAAGGGATCATGACGTTCACTGTGAAGCGGACATAATGTAATTCACGGTTATTCACCAAAATAACCGGGGAGGCCTGCCGGATTACAAATGCGAACCTCTACAACGAGCGTCGAACGAGCGTCGAACGATCGTTGAACGCGCTCGCGCTGGCCCGTGTCACCGTTCTCCGAGCGTGCGTCGAAGCGCGCGTTTGAGATTGAATTGTGTTTTTTTGTTATAAAATGGAAAGACGAGCGAAACAGACACCGACGCCAGGAGACCGCTCAAAGGAGACAAAGAGAATGTGATTCTTGAATTGAACTGCAACCCCCCATCCCCCCCCCCCCGAATCATGATACGACTTGGAACTAGCGATGGTGAAGGAAAAGATTTGTTACATATCTAGCATCGAAACTAGTGGAAACTGCAGCATAAACACGTTAAAGGTCTGATTTTCATGTCTGTACTAAACGCTTGAAACTCATCGCGCTGACGATTGCCTTCCATCGCGGGTGATGGAGTCATTGGGGCGATTTTGCCAAAAACCCAGACATATGGGACCATTCACCCACACGAGATTCATGCCCCCCGCTCTCCACCCTCTCCCCGCTGTGCGTGCTCGCCACACTCCATGCTCTCCCCACTCACCCCCTGTGCTCCACCTTCTCCCCGCTCTCCACCCTCTCCCTGCTCTCCACCCTCTCGCCACACTCCATGCTCTCCCCACTCACCCCCTGTGCTCCACCTTCTCCCCGCTCTCCACCCTCTCCCTGCTCTCCACCCTCTCGCCACACTCCATGTTCTCCCCACTCACCCCCTGTGCTCCACCTTCTCCCCGCTCTCCACCCTCTCCCTGCTCTCCACCCTCTCGCCACACTCCATGTTCTCCCCACTCACCCCCTGTGCTCCACCTTCTCCCCGCTCTCCACCCTCTCCCTGCTCTCCACCCTCTCGCCACACTCCATGCTCTCCCCACTCACCCCCTGTGCTCCACCTTCTCCCCGCTCTCCACCCTCTCCCTGCTCTCCACCCTCTCGCCACACTCCATGCTCTCCCCACTCACCCCCTGTGCTCCACCTTCTCCCCGCTCTCCACCCTCTCCCTGCTCTCCACCCTCTCGCCACACTCCATGCTCTCCCCACTCACCCCCTGTGCTCCACCTTCTCCCCGCTCTCCACCCTCTCCCTGCTCTCCACCCTCTCGCCACACTCCATGTTCTCCCCACTCACCCCCTGTGCTCCACCTTCTCCCCGCTCTCCACACTCTCCCCACTCTCCCCGCTCTCCATCATCTCTCCGCTCTCCACCCTCTCGCCGCTCTCCGTGCTTTCCACACTCTCCACCCTCTCCCTGCTCTCACCGTGCCCCACCTTCTCCCCGCTCTCTGCCCTCTCTTTGCACTCCATGCTCTCCACAACGTCCCCGCTCTCCCCACTTACTCTCCCGCACGCCGCTCCTCTCCACGCTCTCTGCACCCTCCCCGCTCTACCGACCGTGCAACATTGTTCACGATTGCCGGAGATATTCTAACGCTCGGGTCTCTGTCAAATTAATGACCACTGTTGTTGATTCCTTGACTTATGACGGGGCAGAGTCAACCCCATAGCGCCACATTGCACGTTGCTCTGTCGAGACTTGATAGATCTACTATATATCCCTAACCTTGATACGTAACACCGTCATTGCTGACATCACTGCTTCAGCCTTTTGTTTTGTGAAATGGTTCTGGGCAGCTCCTCAGCTGGGTGTGCGATTTGCCGTGAGCAGTGGGGGGGCCTTAGGAAGTGACGGTCTGGCTCCAGCTGTTGCAGTGACTGCACGCCGGCGTGGCTGGGGTGAGAGGGGAGGCGTCTGGAGTCTTGGGAGGAATTTCTACATTGAAATGTGATGCGCTGTTTTATATTAAGGTCATCAATTCACTTCCAGACTTTGCATGTTCTCCCTCTGTTCTGCCACTTCTTTTTAACGTGTGAAGCGCGTGGGTGGGTGTGGGGTGGGGGATGGCAACTCGGCCGTCCGGAGAAAACCCACCCGTGCGAGGGGTAAACACTGGATGTGCGGTGTGGACGTGCGGTGTGACGTGCGGTGTGACGTGCGGTGTGGACGTGCGGCGTGACGTGCGGTGTGACGTGCGGCGTGGACGTGCGGCGTGTACGTGCGGCGTGTACGTGCGGTGTGACGTGCGGTGTGACGTGCGGTGTGACGTGCGGTGTGACGTGCGGTGTGACGTGCGCCGTGTACGTGCGGCGTGTACGTGCGGTGTGACGTGCGGTGTGACGTGCGGCGTGTACGTGCGGCGTGTACGTGCGGTGTGACGTGCGGTGTGACGTGAGGCGTGACGTGCGGCGTGACGTGCGGCGTGACGTGCGGCGTGTACGTGCGGTGTGACGTGCGGTGTGACGTGCGGTGTGACGTGCGGTGTGACGTGCGGTGTGACGTGCGGCGTGGACGTGCGGCGTGTACGTGCGGCGTGTACGTGCGGCGTGTACGTGCGGCGTGTACGTGCGGTGTGACGTGCGGTGTGACGTGCGGTGTGACGTGCGGCGTGTACGTGCGGCGTGTACGTGCGGTGTGACGTGCGGTGTGACGTGCGGCGTGTACGTGCGGCGTGTACGTGCGGTGTGACGTGCGGTGTGACGTGCGGTGTGACGTGCGGTGTGACGTGCGGTGTGACGTGCGGTGTGACGTGCGGTGTGACGTGCGGTGTGGACGTGCGGTGTGGACGTGCGGTGTGGACGTGCGGCGTGACGTGCGGCGTGACGTGCGGGTTGCGAGTTTCGCAGACGTCGCTATGCCGGCGTGATTCTGCAGAACGCCGGGCTCTGCGTGCGCCGCCACCACCATCACGCCCGGCTTAGCGGCGGGCGCACGAAATGTCCCAGGGCGCAGAGCGAACGCCACACGCCACGAAGCAGCCGGTCCCCATGAACACGGACGGAACGTTTCTTCAACTATGACCCCGGGGACAAAGGTGGTGGCTGAGCAGAAGCCGGACTCCTCGATAAGACTGAGAGGAGGGAGCTCACGGGGGGGGGGGGGGGGGTCCTGCCGTGCGCCATTACATTCCGTCAATCATTGACGCTGCTGCGTTGACATGGCTCACGGGTGCTCGTAATGGCCGTGTCGGAGCACCCAGCCAGTACCCCCGAATTGCCTCTGGGGGTGGGGCCCATGTGGCTGCGTCTTTGTACTGAGCTTGGCACTGCGTAGATGCCGGGTCTTGAATCCGTGTTGTCGCTTGCCATTATTAACCGGGTTCTCAGGTTGAGCAAGTTGATGGGTCTCGGCATTGAAAAGTCCGAAGCGTAATATTCCATTGAGGTTTGTCCAGCAGAAAGTGTTGTCCAATTGAGAGCGAGTTTGTCAGACTCTGGATATAAATATCAGGTGTGCAGTGGAGTATATAAACATGTGGGTGTGGAGCGGTGGTGCAGTGGTTAGCACACTGTGCTATGGACCTGACGACCTGAGGTAGATTCTTGACCACGGCTAACTTCACTCGGGAGTGCAAACAAGCTTTTCCTGGGGTCCATTTTCACGAACCACACTGACAGACGCAGTGGAGTCGAACAATACCATGGCTGACATGTTGGAGGCCTTCATCCAGCCGTGGCTTGACAAAGGGATCTATATTGTTGTTATATTGAACGTTTTCGACTGAGCTTTTGAAAGCTTTTATGCATTAGCTTGTCCGTCTGTCTGTAACCGGGTACCACGGTAACTCCCGTAGATGACAAAAGTATTTGTGTGCACATCCCAGCAGCCGTGCAGCCTTCTGGGAGTGAATGTTTGCGAGCGAGCGTTGGTTTAACACAAGCAAGTTGATCAAACCATTCCGCAAAGCATGTATATGCAAAAACCAGCGGTAAAAGTCGTCGGCTGTTCGAGCGCCGTTGCCTCGCCAGGTCTGCGAACGTGCCTGCCATGATTATCGCTCGCTCAATATATGTCGAGGGACAAACGCGTGTTTAAATTTCGATTTAAAGCTTTCGTGACTGCAGGGATTCATCTTCTTGGTTCTTTCGGTAAAGTCACGTAGAAGGGAAATAATAAAATAATAAAAATTAAACATAATAAAATAATTCTCACGACGTTTCGGCCACAACGCAAGCAAACGCGTGTTTGTATGGTTTTTCCTTCTTACCCTCTCGTTTTGTTAACACCGTCCACAGTGAATGCGGTCAGATGTCACCGTGGTTGGGAGAGCAGCGTGGAGCGGGCCCGTGGCCTCTGCCCGTGTTGGCAGAGGGTGCAGCCTGTATTCTCAGTCGACTCAATCCGCTGTTGGATGAAGGCCTTCCCTCTCTATGTCAATCATCGCAGGTATTGTTTGACCATTATTGGCCACGCTGGTTGGTGCGGGTTGCCAAAGGGGGTGCGGGAGAAGATCCAGGGCTCGGTTTAGATCTCGCTCGCCACCGATGCAAGCCGTGGCATAGAATCAAACTCAGCTTGGCGGGTCCGTAGCGCATCACGCTCACCGCCGAATCTATGGGACTGACACAAACGAAGCTGTGGAGGTGAACTCGCGTCTCCCCCCGGCTGTGACCCCCCGGGCAGCAGCCGGTGGGGCTTGCGTGTTTTTCACTGGCGGCGTTGAAGGAATGTGCTGTGTGATTCTGGTCGCCCGCCTGGGGGATGTTTGTGGTTTGGGGAAGGTCCCCGGCCTCTTCCCTGGCTCTCCCCCCCCGCCCGTCTCTCTCTCTCGCCCTCTCCACCATTTTGGTGCTTGCAAGGCGCCGTACAGTAGAGTCTTCCTGCGTACAGTTGTGCAGCCGGATATGCAACTCCCGGTGCCAGGAGGTGGAGAGGGTCGTGGAGGAGGAGGAGGGATTTGCGTGAGGCAGCTGGGTTGTGTGAATCTTCAATACGAAGACAAAGATCCCCCGTATAACCGTAACAGACTTTTGGGGCAAGTCCTGTCAGTGAGCACCTATGGCATACGAGGAGATGGGTGGGCAACACCAAGCCAGGCCGCCTTTGTCTCCCTAGCGGCGATGTTTACACACTGTACCAGGTACTCTCTTTTTGAGGCTGCGTCGACCTAGGGGAGGCCCAGGACCGATTCAGATAATTGTCACTGGCGGTGGCCGTGAGTGGGACGAGAACTCGGGTTGCTGGGTTAGTAGTGCAGCGTGCAAACCGCTACACCACCGCTCCCCACAGAATCATACACAGGCTTAGAGGTGCTCACACTCACGCACACAAAGATCCCCCTATAGCCTAAGACTGTTAGCAAGCAGCACCTATGAAGGCCGGCGCACACACAAGGGGGTGGGTGGTCAGCACACAACAACAACTGCCATTCGCCACTAAGTGGCGGTGACGTCACCACGGAGCTTGTGCCAAGCTAGGTGCACTTTAAGGCCACGTGAAGTGTCGAACGCCCGCTGGCAGGAGGTTACGGGACAAACCCAGATGCTACGGGTTGACTGACTGAGATGACCGAGATGACTGGCTCATGCACCGCCCGTGCCCCCTACTGTGCCAACTTGCTGCGTTTTATCCGCCCGGCGCTCCGCTCGTTGTTGTGAGCGTCGCTCCTCCGCCCTCCGTTGTTGTTGGAGAGCGACTGCCTCAACTGCCCAGTAGCTTCCTTCACGAGCCTCCTCCACTGAGGCCGATCTCGACACCGCTGGTACCAGTTGTTGGCAAGTCCACTGAGCTCCATATCCTCCTGTACCACATCACTCGCGCCCGTTTAGCCCCTTCCATCAGGCCGAACAAAAGCTGATTTAGCATGCGGTAGCTGGGCATGCGAGCTACATGACCCAGCCAATGCAGCCTTGCCTGTCGGAGGAGCTCACAGATGGAAATGTCCAGATCTTTCGAGGGTTTGTCAGCTCCTCACACAATCCAGCTTGGTTAAACCCAAGATGGATCGTAGGCAGACCAGCCTGAATGTGTCTAACAGGCGAATATGTTCCATTAAGGGGTCCACGTTTCGCAAGCGTAGAGAAGGGAGGGCATGACCGTGGCCGAGAAGACCAGCACACATGTTTCAAGGTTTTTTAGATACGTACATGCACAGATATATGCAGTCATGCACTCTAAAAAAATGCCCGTATACCCATGGACACAGGGCACACACACGAACAAACAACGATTTCCCGTATAACCTTTAACAGACTGTCGGGGCAAGTGCTGTTAGCGAGCACCTATGAAGGTCGGCATGGACACGATGTTTAGACGCCGCACCATGACTCATTGTAAGGTCAAATCGACCTATGAGTGGCCCAGGACTAGGTCCGATATTATGTTCTGATGTTGGCCGTGAGTGGGACTAGAACTTGGGTCGCTGGTTTCATAGTGCAGTGCGCTAACCGCTACACTGCCACTCCCGCCCCCGCACGTGTGTGCATACACGAGCACACAGAGACATTTGACACGCAGAAGCACCGAGGTTAATAAGTGGCTGAGTCATTTTTGCTGGTCATGAGTTCAAATTCCTTCATGCAATGACTCGGCTCCTTCCTGGATAAACTGGATTTTGCCATGGGAATGTGGAACTTGTGTGTGGGTGAGCCCTGTCGATAGTGAACACGGTTCACTATCACCAGGGCATGAGGACATTGTTGCGTGTAATTGATCCCTGCGTGCACCGGATTGGCCCATCCATTCCGTGTTCCGGCACTGCGCTGCAAGTTACAGCCCTTCCCTTCCTGAGCCCTCCATCTGGAATTCCCTCCCGTCCGTCGCCTCTTTTCCCAAAGCTCTCAGAATAACCTTCGCTCAACGCAGGAAACGTCTTTGCACTCTTCTTGTGTATTTCCAACTTGGATAGTGTGCAATTTGTGGCTGGCCGCTTGACGTTTTTGGGCCTTTTTGAACCCCAGTGCTCAGTAACTGTGTTAAAAGAAAAAAAGACCGGCTCTGCACTCATGCGGACAGTGCGCATGCTCACCGGCAGGCATTAACGCGCACACTCGCACGGGGCACGTGCGCTCTTAAAGCTCGGAAAATAACCACCGTGTCGATACAAGTTGTCTGCGCGTCGTAAAGAACCCACTGCATATGCATCGTGAACGTATTTAAATTTGCAGCGATGGCCAGCGGTACATCCAAGGTGGGGGGCGATCACTGGTGGGGGGGGGGGGGGGCACGTGCCCTCCCAATGATCCGATCGAAATCCCTAATTTCGATCGGATCATTGGGGTTTATTAGCAATAAATCGGCATTTTGTGACCCCCACTGCATATTATTACGTGCCAGGGACTCTATGAGATGATAGGACAATAGTCTGAGTCCATAATTGGCAATAAGTAACGGCAAAGCAGTTGTAAGTGACTCACATAATTGTGCGCAGTTGCGTATACAGTACACGACTTCCCTGAAGGCATTCACCTTCAGCGAGCGCGATGCCGATCACACAACGCGGTTCGAATTCGACCCTCGATCGACGGCTGCGCCATCGCCGCACGCGCGTCGAATAAACAGCAAGGGACGAGTCCTTGCTAACAACTCCTCTATCATTTTTCATTGCTGGATGGGGGTTGCCCCCTCTACCTGAAAATCCTGGCTTCGCCATTGTGGGCGATGAGGGGGCAATTGTGCACCCCCCCCCCTTCAGCCCCTGAAAATTGGTGTTTCATTGATATTTACTGGAATTTTTTTTATTTCGCTTGTTTTTTCTTCATTATTAAGGTAGCGCCCTATTTAGAACGCTTGTTTCGAGATCTGGCGATCGGTATGATGTCAATCTCGTTTGTAAACCTCACCGAGTGGTGGTGTGCTGCTTGTGTAGGCGAGCGGCTGCCGAGCCAGGAGAATGCATCACGGAAAAATCCTTGAAGCGTGGCTCGTATCTCTCTCCCCAGTAGGAGTCGCACGTTCCTACGCACGATGCTGCTATATCACGTGACTCGTCACGTGATATTCTCAGAATCTGAATTTTGCTAGAAATGTGAAAAATCTATTTAATTTCTATTATATATCATGTGACTCGTCACGTGATATTCTCAGAATCCGAATTTTGCTAGAAATGTGAAAAAATCAATTTAATTTCTTATTTTTTTAGCGTGCAGTCTTCGGTGAGTGCGCTGAGACCATAATCTCGTGACACTTGAGAACCCGGTTTCATCGCGGGCTGCCGTCCGTATTAAAAACCTGGCTCAGCACTCTTGATCTCCGAGGCATTCGTTGAAAGAAAAAAAAATCCCATCACTTTCAGGATGTGTAACACTCGGTGACAACCAGATGGGACAGCCCACCCAGCCTCTCATTTACACCGAGTGAGACGTTTCCAACGTAGCAATGAGTGGTGGCCAAAGCGAGCCCAGCAGGTTCACACTCCCAGTGGCGCTCTGTGTGTGCTTGTGTTCAGGGTCGCGTCCGTTTACATTCTGCTCGTGAATATGCGTTCCGTGAGAAAGCATTTGGTGTATTGTTATACCCTATCCTATCGAATTACCCAACCCTCTTTACTCGATTGTGTACGTATGTGCACCTCCTTGTCAATCCAGGTCGCTGTTGCGAAAGAGACGATTATTCTGGTCTCAATTTAAAGCTTTCGTGACTGCAGGGATTCATCTTCTTGGTTCTTTCGGTAAAGTCACGTAGAAGGGAACTAATAAAATAATACAAATAAAACATAATAAAACAATTCTCACGACGTTTCGGCCACAACGCAAGCAGCCGTCCTCAGGTGAAGAACAGGTCTGCTGGAAAGACGCTGTCGTGATAATTATTTTATTACGTTTTATTTTTTTATTATTTTATAATTTCCCTTCTACGTGACTTTACCGAAAGAACCAAGAAGGAGATATTCTGGTGTCTCCCGGTTAAACAAGATTCACTTTAAACTTTAATCCACTGCTGGATGAGGGCTCTCCTACACCGCTGTCGGGCTTGGGATTTGTTTGACCGGCGAGTCGGGACCACTCATGCCGGCCGTGACCTGGAATCGAACTCGGGGTCGCATGGTTCATTGCGCCCCTCGCTCCACCCCTGCTACTACTCGAACAAACGCCGCTAATTCACGCAAACAATCTCTCGCCGGGGGTGGAGGGGGGGTGGTGGTGGTGGCAGTGGTCGTGGTTGGCGCTGCGCCTCGTGCACCGTGACCTGGCGAGCCGCGTGCGAGAGCCGCGAGCCGCCGGCGGGGTCATCTCGGCCCCTGTCCACGCGAGCTCCTGCAGCAGCCGCGTTTCAACGTCACCGACGGTGAGACAAAGGTGGTGATTTTGGTGCAGTGTTATTGCGCTAAAAGTGCTCTGTTGTGTGCGCGCGCCTTCTTGCTGTAGGGGAGCGGTGGTGTAGCGGTGAGCGCTTCACGGCCAACGCCAGTGACGATTATCTGAAGCGGGCCTGGGCCGCCCCTAGGTCGACTCGGCCTCAAATGAGTACCTGGTGCGGTGTGTAAACATCGCCACTGGGGAGACAAAGTGGACGGGCCTAGTGCTGGCCCACCCATTACCCTCGTGTGCCGTTCAGGCCTTCACAGGTGCTCGCTAACAGCACTTGCCCCACAAGTCTGTTGAAGGATATATGGGGGATCTTTGTTCTTGTTATGTGCTGCTGTATGTCTCTGTGTGCATCAGTGTATTCGTGTATGGGGAGTTCCATTGTCTGTCACGGCCAACGTCGGTTCTGGACCGGTCATCCTGGGCCTCCTCGACTAGGTCGACCCAGCCTTCAATGGGCACTTGGCTGACGTATGTAAACATTTAGCTTTGGGGAGACAAAGGCGGCCTGGCGTGGTCCTGGCCACTCACCCCCTCGTGTGCCATGTTGGCCTTCATAGGTGCTCGCTGTTAAGGTTATACGTGGGATCTTGTATTTGTAAATGTGTGTGTACGTGCCGCTGAATGTCTGTGTTCATCTTTAAATATGTCATTTTTGTACGTGATGCATCGGTTTTAATCCCGTATGTGTCATTGTATGCCTGTGTGTGTGTGTGCGTCTCATTGCTGCGTATGTCTGTATATTTGAATGTGTGCCTTTTATGTGTGTACGTGTCACTGCTGTGTGTGTCTGTGCACGGTGTGTGTGTGTCTGTGTGCACGGTGTGTGTGTGTCTGTGTGCACGGTGTGTGTGTGTCCGCACGAGCTTTGTGGAGGTGGGGGGGTGGGTGGTGTGCTAATCACATGACTGTGGCATCATGGGAATGGATGTGAGAGGGGTGCTGGGTGAGGAGAGGGGAGGGGTAGGAGGCTGGAGGGGCGAGGCAATCATTGAAGAATGCACTGTACGTCTGTGTTGGGGCTGATGCGAGACCTTGCTTCAGTGCAGTATGGGTGCATGTGTGTACACAAAGACAAAGGTCTCCCTGTAGCCTCACCAGACTGTTGGGGAAAGTGCTGTTAGCGAGCTCCTGTGAAGGCCTGCACGGCGCACGAGGTGGCCAGCGCCTCACCCGACTGCCTTTGTCTCCCCATTGTTGATACTTGCACACGGCACCAGGTTTCATTTATGGCTGGGTCGTCCTTGGGGACGACCAGGGCTGGTTAGGATATTTGTCACTGGTGTCGGCCGTGAGTGGGGTCGCTGGATTGTTGGCGCAGTGCGCTAACCACTGCACTACCGCTCCCCACACACACTATACACCTTAAGCACGGGCATCTCAATAGAGGTCCCCCTTTTATGGCCTTAGACTGTTGTGGAAACGGATGTTAGTGAGCATCTATTAAGTCCGGCAGGGTGGCATGAGAGAATGGTGCGGTCAGGACTAACCCCAGCTGCCTTTGTCTCCCCCATTGCCGATATTTACACAACTATATCAAGGTCTCATTTAAGGCTGAGTTGACCTGGCGGAGACCCAGTTGAGATATCACCCCGCCGCTGAAATCGACTGCGGTCGCGAATCAAACGGACGTCACCGCATTGCGCCAATCACTGGACCCACCGCTCCCCATACTACACACGTACGCATCTCTCGCACTGCACGCATAGATTTCCCACTGAGCCAAGCGAGACCGCTGTTGGCCAGCGCCTGTTAGGGACGGCTCGACAAACAGGGCCGACGATGTAGACAGAGGCGTGATGCATGCCCAGCCACCTTCGTCTCGCTCCCTCGTCACCAGGTAACTCATTTGAGGCCCGAAACACATTAGAAGAGACCGCCCAGAATGTGTGTTGCGATACAAATTTCCGCCGATGTCACGCATGGCCAGATATAAACCACCACACACACACAGACAAAGATAAAGATCCCCCGTATAGCCTGAACAGGCTGTTGGGGCAAGTGCTGTTAGCGAGCACCTATGAAGGCCGGCACGGCACACGAGGGGGTGGGTGGCCAACACCACGCCCGGCCGCCTTTGTCTCCCTAGTGGCGATGTTTACACATCGCACCAGGTACTCATTTGAGGCTGAGTCGACCTAGGGGAGGCCCGGGACTGGTTCAGATAATCGTCACTGGTGTTGGCCGTGAGCGGGAATCGAACTCGGGTCGCCAGGTTCATAGCGCAGCGCGCTAACCGCTACACCACCGCTCCCCACACAGACGCACACAGACACACGCCCACACACACAGACACACACAGGCACGCGCCCACACACACAGCGATTTGCATGCACGCACACGCAAAGGCACAGACACATGCACAAGTAGACCCGCACACACAAACAAGCACACGCAAAGACACATACACGCACACATTGAATACACACGCAGCTACTTGCGCACAAACACGCACAAAGAGACACACAGACGCGCTCATATACAAGACAGAAGACAGAGATCCCCATATATATATCATTTAACAGACTGTTGGGGCAGGTGCTATTAGCGAGTCCTTCTTAAGGTGGGTGGCAGCACCACGCCGGCCGTCTTTTGCACACCACACCAGGTACTCATTTGAGGCTGAGTCGACCTTGGGGAGACCCAGAACCGGTTCAGATAATCGCCACTGGTGTTGACCGTGAGCGGGAATAGAATTTGGTGCCGCTGGATTCGTAACACAACGCGCTAACCGGTACAATACCGCTCCCCGCACAGACACACACACATACACGCACACCAGCCTTTGTGCTGCTTTTTCAACACGGTGTGTGTTCCCGTCCTGTGCGGCCTTGTGAATAATTACTGCAGCGAGCGTGCGCCTGCAGACGTACACAGTGCGTGCACGTTTGCATTGTGCTCCGAGCACACGTACGTGCTCTCTGCACGTGGGCAATGGCGACGTGGTGACCCGCTGACCGCACAAGAACCCAGCGACCCGAGTTGGATTCCAGACCACCGCTGACGTGGGTGACAAGTTGGTGTCAGAACCAGATCCGGGTTCTAGATTTGAAGCTTTCGTGACTGCAAGGATTCATATTCTTAGGTTTTTTCGCTAAAGTCACGTAGGTAAAAAATGTAAATTAATAAAAGTAAAATAAAAATAAAAAAAAAATCACGACGTTTCGGAGGCAACACAAGCTTCCGTCTTCAGGTGGAATTTCTCATTTACTTGATACAGCAATCGTGCTGTGACGGTTCCACCTGAAGACGGAAGCTTGTGTTGCCTCCGAAACGTCGTGATTTTTATTTTATTTTTTATTTTACGTGACTTTACCGAAAAAACCTAAGAATACAGATCCGGGTTGACCGTCACGAATGAGTAGCTGGTGTAGTTTGCGGTCACCAGCACCGGCGAGACTGAGGCGGCCTGGCTTGGGGCTTGCCCCATCGCCCTCCTGCGCACCGCGCCTGGCTTAATAGGTGCTCTCTGACAGCTGTAGCCCAATTAGTCAATGGATATTGGGGCATCTTCGTTAAGGCGCGTTTTTGAATCGTGTACCCGTGTACGCACACTTTCTGTGAACATTTGTTTCTATAAATAGGCGGACGTGTTGTGTGGGTCACGTAGCCAAGATAGATGGAGATAAACGGACGAGGCCTGGTCTACAAAAGAGGTGGGCTCATGTGGTATGGGAGGATTTGGAACTGATTGGACTGTCTGGTGATTGGTACCAGTGGTGTCAGGATCGGCCTCTGTGGAGGAGGACTTGTGAAGGAAGCTACTGGGCAGTTGTTGGCATTCACTCTCTAACCACAGTGGAGGACGGGGGAGGCAACGCTTTCAACAACGAAACCAGGCAGCAAAAATACAGTGAGGGGCACAGTGGCGAGCACAGATGGTGCATCTGCCAATCATCTCAATCTACCCATAACACCTGGGGTCTGTCTTGTGACTCCTTACCAGCGGGCCTTCCACATTTCACGCGGTGTCCTCAAAGTGCACCTAGTCTGGCACAGGTTCTATTCCGACGTCGTCACCGTGCAGTTGCGAATGGCAGCTGTGGGTTTATTTGAGGAGTGCTGGCACAGCGATTTCGCGCACTTTGCTGCGATCCTGTCAACGTGGCTTGCGATGCCAAGGCCGTGGTGCCCATCTGTGGCATCTACTGGAGCTCTGGAGGTGCTTGTGGTCAGCGTTGGCCACCGGCGGTGCCCGGGCTCGCCCATGCCAGCCGCCGCACGTGGGTGCCGTGCCAGCGCTAATAGGCGCTCGCAAACGACGACTAAAGAGAGGGGTTCTGTCCCGGTCCCAAACGGTGTGTAGACTCATTGACTGCAATGCATTCTGGCAATGGTGAAGCACGCGTTGTTGGACCGTGCGTGCGAGAGGCGATTATTTCTGATTGATGCATGTCGCTTGGCCATGCTACACCAGAGGTCGCAACCGGGTACCCGATACCCGTACCCTACCCGATACCCGGCTACCCGTACCTGGCCGGGTACGGGTAGCCGTTTGCGACCCTGGTGCGGCCGGGTACGGGTACGGGTAGGCCGTGAGTCACTGGTGAGTAACCGTTTGTCACTCATTTCGGGTAGGGTACGGGTACGGGTAGGGCCGGGTACGGGTACCCATTTGCGACCCTGGTGCGGCGGGTACAGGTACGGGTAAGGAATCAAAACCCGTTTGCGACCTCTGTGCTACACCAACCTGGTCAGTGCAGTGACGTATGGTCAACCCCATGACCGACACGAAATTGTGGATGCCTTCACGTAGCAGTGTCTTGACAATATTCTACAATTGCTGCTGTTGTTGTTGAGTAATAATTGGGTGGAAGGGAGCTGCAGGGGTGACATTGGTGCCTCGCAGAAGGAAGGACGTGGGTTCGATTCCTGACTCGGATGCCTGTCTGTGTGGAGTTTCTCTACCACTGCTCTGCATGAGTTTTGTCCCATAACTTAACAAACGCACACGCGGTGTATCCGGTGTCGGCAAAAAACTTCCCAGTGCTGATAACATACCTGTAATAAGTAATATTTAAAAAAAACGTTTAAAAAAACACGCTTGTGTGAAATGTACTGGTAACGGCAGAACTCCACGACTCCAGGAAGTGGCCCCGAAGCTTGTCACGACGTAAGGGACCGTGGGCAATTACAGCCAACGTCAGTTGACCGTGGACAATTACAGACCCAAGCCGAAACATAACATAAAAAAAATAATGTTTAAAAAAATAGATATTTTAATTTTAATGATTGAATATAGTACTGTCATCAATATGACATAAGTATACCAAGTTTGCAGTCGATACCACATTGGGAAGTGGGTTAAAATTGAGTTACAAGATTTGAGGATACGACAACGACAACAGACAGAGTGAGTTAAAAGAAAGCGTGTAAAAATTACTCAATTGGGATCAACAACAACAACAACCGTCATTCACCACTTAAGTTTCGGTGACATCACCACAGCACTTGTGCCAGGCTATGTGCACTTTGGGATCACACACACAGCAGCAGCAGCAGCCGTCATCTCCATCCCCCCTCCAGCGAAAAACTTGGCGGCTCCCTCCTGAAAAAAATTAACCCGTAAAAACAAAGCTTTTCACTATAAATCCTTTATATGCGTGGCGGCTAGAGTCCTCTCGTCCTCTGGCTTGAGATGGCTGCCACCTATGGGTCAGATGATTGCCTGCCACCATTAAGCAATTGGTAATTCAATATAAAAAAAAATCCTAAAAAGTGTAAAGTTATGGAATTGTTTTTTCACGAAACTAAATTGTCACGCACAACGAGTCTGTGTGCAAAATGTCAGCTCGATTGGATCACGGGAAGTGGGTTAAAAAACGACCGAAAGATTTGCACGGTCGTAAGCGCGCAAGCAAGTGAACTTAATATAAAGGATTTTAAAAAAAAAAGTGGTCTCGACTCGACGAGACTTGACGAGACTTTCCGAGGCCAGACAAGCGAAAGGACGGTAACGTGTACGGAAGGTGTCTACGTTACCGTAGACACAAACCTCTACACCACCCCCGCTGCAGTTGCTACCGGTGGTGACATTCGCAGCCACGAGCACCAATCGGAGTTGTGCCTCGTGATGGTGTGATGTGTGTAGAGTGGGTGAAATGATTACATCTCGAGTGCGAGTACAATGCAGTGTGCAATTACAGGGCATCTAAATGTGGCCTCCTCTCACAACGCCGTACACATGAGGGGGTTGGGGGGGGCAGGCTGGGTGGAGGGGGAGGGGAGATTGTGCATTAAAATAGTCTTTGGTGGGTGGTGTGCCATTTTAATGAAGAAAATGGCATCGCGAGGGGCCACAGGAGTACACAAATCCATTACAAAATGTCGTCGTCTCCCTGCGGAAATGAGCAATGGGGCCCTGAATCAGTGGGGTAGATTCCACATTTCCATGGCCAGGGGTCAGTCTGTCCCGTAAGACAAGTCACGGCGACTTTCCACAAACAGGGTGTTCATTTTAGGGACCGCAGGCGGATGATGGGTAGTCTGCCGTCGACCGGTTTGTGACATCTCAGACTTTGTGAGTCGTGCACTGTGAGCACACAGTGGCCCTGCTTTCAGGCGTAGTCTACGTGGCAGGATCACGTGTGTGTGTGTCCTGTGTGTGTGTGTGTCCTGTGTGTGTGTGTGTCCTGTGTGTGTGTGTGTCCTGTGTGTGTGTGTGTCAGCCCTGTGTGTGTGTCCTGTGTGTGTGTGTGTGTCCTGTGTGTGTGTGTGTCCTGTGTGTGTGTGCCCTGTGTGTGTGTGTACCCTGTGTGTGTGTGTACCCTGTGTGTGTGTACCCTGTGTGTGTGTCCCCTGTGTGTGTGTGTATTGTACCCTGTGTGTGTGTACCCTGTGTGTGTGTGTGTACCCTGTGTGTGTGTGTGTACCCTGTGTGTGTGTACCCTGTGTGTGTGTCCCCCCTGTGTGTGTGTGTATTGTACCCTGTGTGTGTGTACCCCCTGTGTGTGTGTACCCCCTGTGTGTGTGTACCCCCTGTGTGTGTGTACCCCCTGTGTGTGTGTACCCTGTGTGTGTGTGTGTGTACCCTGTGTGTGTGTGTATTGTACCCTGTGTGTGTCCCCCCTGTGTGTGTGTGCCCTGTGTGTGTGTACCCTGTTTGTGTGTGGACAGTGTGTGTGTGCTCTTTGTGTGTGTGTACCCTGTGTGTGTGTGTATACCTTGTGTGTACCCTGTTTGTGTACCCTGTGTGTGTGTTTGCCCTGTGTGTGTGTGTATCTTGTGTTTGTACCCTGTGTGTGTATGTGTGTTCATGTACCCTCTGTGTGTTTATGGGGAGCGGTAGGATCTTGGTTGCCGCACTGTGCTATGAACCCGGCGACCCAAGTTCTATTCCTGCTCGCAGTCAACACCAGTGGCGATTATCTGAACCGCTACTGGACCTCCCCTAGGTCGACTCAGCCTCAAAATGAGTACCTGTAAACATCGCCACTTGGGAGACAGGTGGCCGGGCGTGGTGCTGGCTACCTACCCTCTCGTGTGCCGTGCTGACCTTCATAGGTGCTTGCTAACAGCACTTGGCCCAACAGTCTGTTAAGGCTATACGGGGATCTTTATCTTTATTCTTGCGTGTGTGTGCTCTGTTTGAATGCGAGTTTACCCTGTGTGTGTGTACCCTGAATATGTTTGTGTGTGCGCGTGTGTAACCTGTGTGTGTGTGTGTGGTGTGTGTGTGACCTGTGTGTGTGTGTACCCTGAATGTGTGTGTGTGTGCGCGTGTGTAACCTGCGTGTGTGTGTGTGTGGCCTGTGTGTGCTGTACGTGTATGCGTACGTGTGTGTATTAAAACCCTTGACAGGTTGCATCAAGCGTAGACATTCGATGCCTGTGTGTGAGGTGCGCGTGTGTGCGTGCGTATATGTGCGTGCGTGTGTGGCACAGTGGCTAGTGCACTGCGGTATGAGCGTGTGGCTATCCGGGTTCGATTTCCAGCCGATGAACAAAAGTGGCGAGTAAAATCCGAGCCAGTTCTAGCCCTCTCCTAGATCGACTCGGCCGTAAATTAGTCTTGTCTCTCATTGGTACAGTACATTTTTCTGCATGAGCCTACACGTGGCATTCGCGGATCACGTGTCTAATAATTCACGTGAATCCACGTAAGTGATACATTCCAGCAGCGCGCTACGGTGCGTTGCATCGTGGGGGTAGGCCTCGGCAAGGTAAGGTAAAAGTTAAATGGTAAAAACAACGAGCCTACCTTGACCCTACCTTTTACCTTACCACAATACAATCACTCTACCCTACCTTTTACCCTTTAGCAGGTAAGGTAAAAGGTAATAAGCAACGAGCCTACCTTTTGCCCTACCTTTTACCCTTACCCCATACAAATTACCCGATTACAGGGTTATTACTAGGGTTTATAACGGTAAATGCTAGGTAGAGCGCTTTTTTCATATAGAATATTCTCGATGATTCCAATTTTACACGCTTGTTGTTGTCGTTGTTGTCATTGTTGTTGTCATCGTCGTCGTATCCTCAAATCTTGTAACTCAATTTTTACCCACTTCCTAATGTGGTATCGACTGCAAACTTGGTATACTTATGTCATACTGATGACAATACTATATTCTATCATAAAAAAAAAATTTAAACCATCTTTTTACATGCTTTCTATTAACTCACTGTTGTTGTCGTTTCTTCAAATCTTGTAATTCAATTTTAACCCACTTCCAAATGTGGCATCGACTGCAAACTTGGTATACTTATGTCATTCTGATGACAATACTATATTCTATCATAAAAATTGAAAAAATATTTTTAAACCATCTTTTTTATGTTATGTTTCACCTTGGGTCTAATTATCCACGGTCAACTGACGTTGGCTGTAATTGGCCACGGTCCCTTACGTTGTGGCAAGCTTCGGGGCCACTTCCTGGAGTCGTGGAGTTCTGCCATTACTAGTACATTTCATAAAAGCGTGTTTTAAAAAAAAAGTGCTTTTTTTAAAATATAACTTATTTTGCACAAGCCAACTTGGGACCTGGCCTACCAGCGGGCATTAGTCTACCAGGAGGCGGGGGGGGCGATGATTGCCGCCCGACTGGGCAATGTGCGGCCGTTGTTTGATAATACTTCACCGCGCCAGCCAGCGGCGAGTTGGTGTGCGCGAGGGGAACCCAGGACCGGAACAGATATCGCTCGCCGCTCACGTTCGCCGTGACCCAGAATAATGTTCGTGGCGCTAGGTTTATAGCGCAGTGCGCTGACTACTACTCCTTCGCCTCCCGCCCCGCCTGCCACGTTGTGAACGAAAGCGGGTGATGAATGCGGGCGGTTTGGCTTTACCACCGGAACGATTTGGATGGGTTTCTAGTCGAGTCCCTCGTCTCCGTCGCAGGAGATGACGGAGCATGAATGAGACAATCTCGTCGGCTCGGCCGGCTGAGCTCGCACCGCTTGGAACGCAGCGTCCCGCACCACGCGGGCGGACCGTTTAAATCATTGCCCAGGTCTCTCCACAGACCGTCATCCCTCTCGTGTCGATAAACTTGAGTACCGCATCGTGGAGCGTAACACTCACTGGGTTCAAATCCCTGTTGCCCCCGCGCCGAAATTTCTACCCCGTGATCTTCCGAGGTCACGGATTGACCTGTGCCCCTAACGTCGGTCGCACAGCTGCGTTGTTGATTGCGTCGCGCCCTGCTGATGAGACGGACCTGAAGCTCCTGTCGGTTGCTGGCGAGCACAGCCCACGTGCCATGAGACCCCGAGCGTGGCCGACCACGTCGAAGCTCGGAAGTCGATTCTAGATTTGAAGCTTTCGTGACTGCAAGGGATTCGTATTCTTGGGTTTTTTCGGTAAAGTCACGTAGGTAAGGAAGCTTGTGTTGCCTCCGAAACGTCGTGATTTTTATTTTATTTTTATTTTACTTTTATTAATTTAAATGTTTTACCTACGTGACTTTACCGAATAAAACCAGAGTATGAATCCTCGCAGTCACGAAAGCTTCAAATCCAGAATTAGCTTCAGATGTTGTTGAACAAGTTCTATTCTTAGGTTTTTTCGGTAAAGTCACGTAGGTAAAAAATTTAAGTTAATAAAAGTAAAATAAAATAAAAATCACGACGTTTCGGAGGTAACACAAGCTTCCGTCTTCAGGTGGAGCCGTCACAGCACGATAGCTGTATCAAGTGAGAGAAATTCCAAGAAAACAGTCCTTGTATATATACTGGTTGAGGGTGGGAGGAGCCAAGGTAGGCCCTGGATATTATTATTGTGAGGTTCGGTGCGGCTGAAGCACGCTGTTAGGAATGAGCCTTTCTTGTGTAGACTGGTTTCAGCCTCACCACCTCTACATAACAAAAGGCTCAGTCCCATTTACACGCACCTTTACATCAGCCTCACTTTAACAACTCGTTTCAACCAGCCGCGTTCAGCCTCCTGGATCGCGGTCGTGCGGGACACTTGGGAGTTCAGTGTGTTGAAGACTCGGGCGGCGATAGAGTAAAGCAAATGGATTGATCCCCCATCTCTGCGGAACTTTGAGCGTTACCCCCTCTCGCTTGTGTTGGTTTTCTCCAGGTGCTCCAACTTCCTCCTGCATGTCGCACAATCTTTGGGTGGCAGAGTTGGCGCAGTGGTAACACAAGTGCCTGGGTTCAATTTTCGACTCGGGTGCTTGTCTGTTGTCTGTGTGGCGTTTGTATCTTCTCCCGCCCCCTGTTCTGCGGGGGTTTCCTCCCCCAGCTAAAAAAAGCGTCCAGTTTAATGGGAATTAGCGAAACTTCCCAATGCTGAAAAATATCATGCAAATTACTCAATTGGGATTACGAGCAGCCGCATCACCCGCTACTCCGACAAACTTGGCAGGACCCTCCTGGAAACGAGTCTTCAGGCTCGGTGGGACTGTCCTGGGGTAGATGAGCGACAATACATCCAAACATTGCAATGCAGCGCTGTCCTCAAAAGTACTCTTAGCATGAAAACAAACAGAAACGTGAGGTGACACTTGTACAGAGGTGGCCGGTGAGGTCAGAGGTCAGAGTGAATCAGTTGGTGCCACTCACAGGCTGGGTTTGACTAAAACGAGTTCTTCATTGCAGTGAGTTGATGGTCTCAGCCTGGTCACCATAGAGACCCGTAGACTCGCATAGAGACCTATGGACTCGTATAGAGACCTATGGACTCGTATAGAGACCCATAGACTCACATAGAGACCCATAGACTCACATAGAGACCCATATACTCACGTAGAGACCCATAGACTCGCATAGAGATCCGTGGACTCGCATAGAGACCCATAGACTCACATAGAGACCCGTAGACTCACACAGAGACCCGTAGACTCGCATAGAGACCCGTAGACTCACACAGAGACCCGTAGACTCGCATAGAGACCCATAAACTCTCATAGAGACCCATAGACTCACACTGAGACCCATAGATTCTCATAAGACCCGTAGACTCGCGTAGAGACCCATAGACTCACACAGAGACCAATAGACTCACATAGAGACCCATAGACTCGCATAGAGACCCGTAGACTCACATAGAGACCCATAGACTCACACAGAGACCCATAGACTCACATAGAGACCCATAGACTCGCATAGAGACCCATAGACTCACACAGAGACCCATAGACTCACCAGGTTCTCAAGTCCAGTGAGTTCATGAGTTTATGTTCTCAGCCCTGGTGCCAGTCACTGCCAGAATAAACCCCTCATAATACATTCGGGTTTTAAGTTAAACTGCCTAATTTCCAACTCTTTGGTCTGAAACTTTCAGTGTGCCCCTTGTGTGCAATAATCGGCTGGCTGACGTAGCCTTGGTACTGCTTCTTGGCACGGTGGAGGCCCCACCGCGGTCGATGGCCTCTGAGTCTGAAGTCGTGTCCCCCCGCCCCCCCCCCCCCCGACCTTCCGCGCGTGCAGGAGCACGAGAGGCGGCCGGGCCGGGGACCCCGTGGCCGCGCCGCCTTCGACGACTTCGACGACTTCGCCGCCTTCGACTTTGCCGACTTTGCCGCCGCCGCCGCTGGGTGAGATGTCCGATGGCGTCCGCTCCGCGCTGGGAGACGCGCCTGCCCCCCGGCGCTCGCCATGAGGCGGCGTGCGAGTGGCTCGCGACAGTCACGCGCCCCGGCGGCGAGCGACGGCCACGCGGCCACGACGGTCGCCGCGATCAGCGCCGCCGGGAACACCGCCGCCAGCGCCGGCGTCATCGCCGCCAGCGCCGCGGGCACGACGACGGCGCTGCTGCTGCTGCGACGCGCCTCCCTCGGCGAGCAGGCCCGGCACGAGCGAGCCATGGCCGCCGGCTCTGAGTGAGTACGGTGACGCGGGGCTCTGGGTGAGTGAGTGGCTCTGGGTGAGTGAGTGAGTGGCTCTGGGTGAGTGAGTGGCTCTGGGTGAGTGAGTGAGTGGCTCTGGGTGAGTGGGTGAGTGGCTCTGGGTGAGTGGGTGAGTGGCTCTGGGTGAGTGAGTGGCTCTGGGTGAGTGAGTGAATGAGTAGCTCTGGGTGAGTGAGTGGCTCTGGGTGAGTGAGTGAGTGAGTGGCTCTGGGTGAGTGAGTGAGTGGCTCTGGGTGAGTGAGTGGCTCTGGGTGAGTGAGTGAGTTGCTCTGGGTGAGTGAGTGGCTCTGGGTGAGTGAGTGGCTCTGAGTGAGTGAGTGAGTGGCTCTGGGTGAGTGAGTGAGTGGCTCTGGGTGAGTGAGTGAGTGGCTCTGGGTGAGTGAGTGTGTGGCTCTGGGTGAGTGAGTGGCTCTGAGTGAGTGAGTGAGTGGCTCTGAGTGAGTGAGTGAGTGGCTCTGGGTGAGTGAGTGAGTGAGTGGCTCTGGATGAGTGAGTGAGTGAGTGGCTCTGGGTGAGTGAGACGTGGCTCTGAGTGAGTGAGTGGCTCTGAGTGAGTGAGTGGCTCTGAGTGAGTGAGCGAGTGGCTCTGAGTGAGTGGCTCTGGGTGAGCGAGTGAGTGGCTCTGGGTGAGTGAGTGAGTGAGTGGCTCTGGGTGAGTGAGTGAGTGAGTGACGTGTGGCTCTGGGTGAGTACGACGGGTGAGACTGGGCTGACTGAGCTGGCACAGCGCTGATTGAATGCACCGTGCTGGCGTCGAGTGCCGACCACGGTAGCGCGCCGTCGTCTCAGCCCCGTTATTCACACTGACCGCACTGCAGCATTTTCACCACCTCGGGGAGACCAGGCCAGGTTCACGTATGAGTTTGTTGCCGGTGGTGATGGTCATTGCGTGTGCTTTGGCATGTTTCTGGTTGCCGTGTCGCGACACATGGCACACGTTTGTGTGTATGTCCGGTGCCTCTCGCGTATTTGGACAGGTGGCACGAGATACCGACTGTCGGAGGGAGAGCGAGGAGTGCGTGTGTTTGTGCGTGTTGCCTGTCCTTGTGTTTGTGACGCAGTGGCGAGAGGTGGCGCAGTGATTTAGCACACTGCGCTACGAACACGGCGACCCCGGTTTGATTTCTGCTCCCTTGGATCGGCGTTAAATCAGTACCTCGCGGTGTGTGTGAACGTTACCACTGGGGAGACAAAGGTGGTTGGGCGTGGTGCTGGTAGCCCTCGCGTGCCGTGCCGACCTTCATAGGTGCTCGCTAACAGCACTTGCCCTGACAGTGTTAATGCTATATGGGTGATCTTTGTCTTTGTGTGTGGTTATGACTGCCGAACAAACCCGGCAACTGAGAGTTAATTGCTGGCCTTAAGGCTCAAAGTACATTCTAGAGCCTGCATTGGAGTGTGTGTGTGTTGGTGCGAGTGGGGAAGCAGCGGTGTAGCGGTTAGCACACTCCGCTACGAATGCCACGACCCAAGTTCTATCCCTGCTCACAGTCAACACCAGTCACGATTATCTGAACCGGTACTGGGCCCTCACCAGGTCTACTCGGCCTCAAAAGGAGTTCCCGGTGCAATGCGGTGCTGGCCACCCTCTTCTCATGTGCCATGCCGGCCACTAGCACTTGCTCCTACAGTCTATTATGGCTGCACGGGGGATCTTTGTCTTTCATTTTGTGGGGGAGTAAGCTGCTTTGAGAAGCAAGCGCCGCATGGGGTCTTGGCGATGCCTGGGATCGGAGTGGCCTCCTCTCGATTTAAAGCTTTCGTGACTGCAGGGATTCATCTTCTTGGTTCTTTCGGTAAAGTCACGTAGAAGGGAAATAATAAAAATAAAACATAATAAAATAATTCTCACGACGTTTCGGCCACAACGCAAGCAGCCGTCCTCAGGTGAAGAACAAGTCTGTCAGAAAGACACGTAGAAGGGAAATAAGATGCTGTCTTTCTGACAGACCTGTTCTTCACGTGAAGGCGGCTGCTTGCGTTGTGGCCGAAACGTCGTGAGAATTGTATTTTATTATGTTGTATTTTTATTATTTTATTATTTCCCTTCTACGTGACTTTACCGAAAGAACCAAGAAGATGGCCTCCTCTCCTTCACTCTCGTCTCGCAGTGCGTCCGCCGGGGCTGCATTCTGCTCGGTCGCTACGAGGATCGCTTGACCTGCTGGGGGTGGCTGCTTGCAACGATGCGTCTGTATGCGTTGCACTTGCTCCAACAGTCTGTTCAGGCTTTTCCGGTAAAGTCACGTAGGTAAAAAATAAAAATAAATAAATTATTAATTCTATTAATTTAATTTATATTTTGTACCTACGTGACTTTACCGAAAAAGCCTAAGAGTATGAATCCTTGCCGTCACGAAAGCTTCACATCTAGAATGAGTCTGTTCAGGCTATGGGTGGTAAGCGGGGCGGGGGTGTGCAGTCTGCGTGTGTGTGTGTACGTGTGGAGAGCGGTAGTGTAGCGGTTAGCGCGCTGCGCTATGAACCCAGCAACCCGGGTTCGATTCCCGCTCACGACCAACACCAGTGACGATTATCTGAACCGGTCCCGGGCCTCCCCTAGGTCGACTCAGCCTCAAATGAGTACCTAGTTTGGTGTGTAAATATCGCCACTAGGGAGACGAAGGCGGTCGGGCGTGGTGCTGGCCACCCACCCCCTCGTGTGCCGTTATGGCCTTCATAGGTGCTCGCTAACAGCACTTGCCCCTACAGTCTGTTAAGGCTATATGGGGGATCTTTATCTTTGTCTTTGTATGTGAGTGGTGGCTCAGTGGCTCGCACGTTGCGCCTATGAGCGTACGCACCGGAGTCTGGAGTTTTGGCCACGGCTAGCATCTGTGGCACCTTCTATCCGAACAGGACCTGGGCCTCCCCGAGGTAGACTCGGTATTTCAAGCGATTACCTGGTCGGGTTATATTTTTAGTCAATGGTGGGCGACCAAGGCGACTGGCTGGGCGTGGCGCTGGTGGCAGCAACACCTCCTGGTGGGTGGTGCCGGCCCTGTAGCAGAGGTCGCAAACGGGTTTGGAATCCTTACCCGTACCTGTACCCGGCCGCACCAGGGTTGCAAACGGCTACCCGTACCCGTACCCGGCCGGGTACGGGTAGCCGGGTATCGGGTAGGGTACGGGTATCGGGTACCCGGTTGTGACCTCTGCCCTGTAAGCCGGTGCCCGCTCACTGGATCGGGCCGCACAGCCTGCACGGCGGCGGCCGCGCGGTGGAATCTCTCTTTGTCCCTCGCGTGGCTTGTCGCGCGCGGGGAATTTTTAATTGCCCGGGCCTCGTTTCTGGCCACACGAGGAGTTCGATTTCCGGCCACCCACACGGCACATCCGTTGCCAGCGACCGGCATCCGCCCGACCCGGTTCGGGTGCCCGGCCGTGGCCATCGCTCGGCAATCCCGCGACGGCACTGGAAACGAGGACGCCGTCGTTTGCCGGCGCCGGGGTCCAAGTTGGCCAAGAGTCGGAAAGATGACGTTGCCGGATGACTCAATTGGAATTTCACGCATAGCAACAGCGCCCACTACTGGCAGGATCGTGCTAGTGGGGGGGTAGCACATGGACTGCTGGCACCGGGGGTGCCAGAGGTCGCATACGGGTTTTGATTCCTTACCCGTACCCGTACCCGGCCGCACCAGGGTCGCAAACGGCTACCCGTACCCGGCCGGGTACGGGTAGCCGGGTGTCGGGTAGGGTACGGGTATCGGGTACCCGGTTGCGACCTCTGCGGGGTGCCCATCAGGGATTTTGGGATGAGATGCAAGTCGCTTATCGGGTGTCAAGTGCTCTGAGACTCCCTGGCGTGTGATCAAAAACAATGGATTATTTATTACTGCTTGGGGGTCCCCTCTAGGTCCACTCGGCCTAAGATGCGTAGCCTGTACAGGTTGGTTAGGGGTGAGGGTTATGGTTCGGGGTTTTACTGTTTTTATTTGTCGTTCTGCTTGTTGACTCGGGAAAGCCTCGGTGAGCCTCAAGACTCTTTTTCAAGAAAGCCCTGCCAGGCGTTCGCAGCGGGGAAGCGACGATTGCCACGCGATTCCCGATGACGTAAACGTTTAAAACGTCGCCAAGTTTGGAAGAGGACATCGGCACGCCTATGCCCTCCTCTTCGCAAAACGACGTCACGGGATATTTAACATCTGCTGCGAAGCAGACGCCACTTACACCATTGGAACCTCATTTGCCAGTAAAAAATATGATAATTGTTTTTTTACCCTTCTATCTGGCAACAAAACTGACGGTAAAAAAACAATTATCATATTTTTTACTGGCAAATAAGATTCCAATGGTGTAAATGCTTAGCCCGAGCTCTCATACTCTGATGGTGCATTGTCTTGGAGTTGTGCGCCTTTTGGCGTCATCTGGTTCAACACCATGTGAGACTAGGCTCTAAGGAAAGCTGTCTCGGGTGTGGACCAATCAACTTCAAGGACAGCGCATACATGATCAGAGTTGTGTTTTTTGTTTGCATTATGACTGCAGGTATTGTGGTCTATGCAAACATGACTCCTTGTAAAAAATGGTGTCAGTTTTGTTGCCAGATAGAAGTGTAAAAAAACAATTATCAGACGCCACTTATTCACGGTCGACGCACACCGCAGTATTAACCGGGGCGGCCTGCCAGATTTGAACCGAGAACATCCGTAACGAGCGGCGAGCTGCAGCCGGGTCGTGGCATTTCCCCGGTCGGGGTTTTGTTGGTTTTGGGGATGCAGGGGTTAGGATTTAGTGCTCGGCTTTGGGGTTCGTGGTTGGGGTTTGTGGTTCAGGGCAGTTAGAGTTGCGGGTTTTGGCAAACGGCGGCCCCTCAGCTCCCGGTGTTTTCAGCGGGCTTCCGCGGGGACGTGAATGCGCCGACCGCCCCTGCGTGGTGGCGGTGATGTCTTTGAGACGCGGCTGCTTCCTGCGCCGTTTAAAACCCTCCCCACGTTTCACGGTGCCTGTGTGAGCACGGGGAAGACAAAGGAGGCCGGGCGGACGTGATGCCCATGAGCACGTGTGCAGTACTGACCTAAATAGGCGCTCGCTAATACCTCCGGCCGCCACGGTCTCTGTGGCTGATTGTGTGCCCCCCCCCCCACCTCCCCTCTTTGCGCCCGTGTATGCGTCTCTCTCTCTACCGTCTTACTTTGTTCGTGGTAATTAGGGTAATGGTTTGTACGGTCATTCCATTACCGCGTCGGTGCACTCTGCGTTGAGATGCTCAGGCAGCGCGTTGGTCACGGCGAGAAGAGCCTGGGTTGGATTCCCGACTGCGGCGTCTCTCCGTTCCGGCGTAGTAGGTTTCCTCCGGGTTCTCCGATTTCCTCCCAATTGGGATCGCACACACACAGCAACAATTCTGTCCCCTGCTGCAGAAAACTTGGAAGGCCCCCCCCCCCCCCGGCTCTTGAGACTCATGATTTACCTGGGCAAACGAGATGAATAAATAAAAAATGTTTTTATCGTGAGCAGGTGCTGTGTGGATTGCGTCAAGGCTGTGTGAGAGCTTGCGACGGCCTGGGGGAAGGCCTTTATCCAGAATTGGAATGGCCACGTGTAACCATGACGATGGATAACGACTAAAACTCATCCGGTGTGGTGGTTGCACTTTGACTGGTGGGCTTTGAACGATTCCTCGATTCGTGGACATCGTTAATGAAGACCTTTATCGATCCGTTTAATCCTGCGTCTTGAGGATCAAATTAGTGACCCCATGTGGCATCTGAGCTGTTACTGCTCCTCCGCCATCTCCAAGTCGCGCACTGATGGACGTGTGGAGAGACCGTCATCCGCGAGCAGAATGACAGAGCGCTGTACGCGATTGACAACAATGACAACAACAATAATATTATTGTGACGGAGCTTTATTCAAAGAGGGACGAACGGGATTGAACAAACTTTATTTGGAGCTTTCGTGACTGCAGGAATTACTCTTTGGTTCTTTCGGTAAAGTCACGTAGAAAGAGAAAATTAATTAAATAATAGCATACGACGTTTCGATCGCAACACAAGCAATCGTCATAGGGTACAAATGAAAGAGAAAACAAACCTAGTAAACTTATAAATATAATAAAATAATAAAAATTAAACAATAAAATAATTCTCACGACGTTTTGGCCACAACGCAAGCAGCCGTCCTCAGGTGAAGAACAGGTCTGTCAGGTCTGTCGGGAAGACAGACCTGTTCTTCACCTGAGGACGGCTGCTTGCGTTGTGGCCGAAACGTCGTGAGAATTATTTTATTATGTTTTATTTTTATTATTTTATTATTTCTCTTCTACGTGACTTTACCGAAAGAACCAAGAAGATGAATCCCTGCAGTCACGAAAGCTTTAAATAGAAATTTATAAATACAATGCAATACAACAGAGTCGGCTAACGTAACAGTAAACACCCATCCTGGTTGATTACGTTCTTCCAAAGAGATTGAACAGACCTGGCAGGATGTACACGACAAGCAATGCAAGTTGGGGAGCAGGAGAGGGGATTCTCGAATGGAACCGTTGGCCCGGAGTTGGCAGGAGGTGTCAGCTGTTTCGTGCCTGATGACCCTGCACCAACTTCCCCCCCCCCCCCCCAGTGGTTCAGGGTTAGGGGTCAGGGGTCGGACACCAGCCGAACCCACGGCAAGCATTTTCCCCTCGGCACAGTGCGAGAACATCTGTAGTGCTGTCGGTGATGATGGTGACAGATGATGTATTGATGTTGATGGCAGTGTAGGTGTCATGGTGCTGATGTGATGATGGCTATCGTGATTATTGATGACAGCTGAGGCTGATGGCAATGTAAAAGATGATGTAATGATGATTGGCGTTGCTCATGGTGATAATGACGTGATGTTCATGGCCTTTTGGCGTCCTCTGGTCTAACACCGTTTGAGACTCGGCTCAAAAGAAAGCTGTCTCTGGTGTGGCCCAATCAGTTTCAAAGACAATGCATATATTATCAGAGCGTGTTATTTTTTGTTTGCATTCTGACCACAAGTATTGTGGTTAATGCAGACGTGATTCCTTGTAAAAGGTTTCAGTTTGGTGTTTTAACATCTTAGCACCTGTTTTGTTGGCAGAAAAAAGGGGAAAAGCCTATTTTCATTGGTACTGGCAAAGGAGGTCCTATGACATGGTAATGAAGTTACTGACATGATGTTATGATGGTGTTGGTAATGATGACAACAATGAGGATGCAATGATTACGTGATGATGATGATGACAATCGTGAGCAGCAGTGGAAATTCCACAGTCTTATGGAGGGGTGCCACGCTATTTATAGAGCAATCACCTTTGCTTGGCCACAAAGTGATTGCTATTTTATCTACCCTGGAGGAATGATGGATTGAGTCCTATCCACCCGGTTGAAATATCCACAGAATTTGGAATCTTATTTGGATAAAAATAATTAACAAAATGACTAAGGGCTGTGTGTGTATGTGAGTGTGTGTGTGAGCCGTGTAGTAGTGGTGGTGTGTGTGGGGAGCGGTATTTTAACAGCTAGCGTGCTGCGCTATGAACCCGGTGACCCGGGTTCGATTCCCGCTCATGGTAAACACCAGTGACGATTATCTGAACCGGTCCTGGGCCTCCCCTAGGTCGACTCGGCCTCAAATGAGTACCTGGTGCGATGCGTAAACATCGCCACTGGGGAGACAAAGGCGGCCGGGCGTGGTGCTGGCCACCCACCCCCTCGTGTGCCGTGCCGGCCTTCATAGGTGCTCGCTAACAGCACTTTCCCCAACGGTCTGTTAAGGCTATACGGGGGATCTTTGGATTTGTCTTTGTGCGTACATGGGGGAACAGTGGCGCAGTGATTCGCACACTGCGCTATAAACCCAGCGACACGCATTAGTTTCTCGCTCACGGAAAATAAGAGTGGAGAATGTTTGAACCAATCCGGAACTTATTCTCGGTCGTTTTAGCCTGAAATAAGTAACAGACAGACAAATACAAATATCCCCCAGACGCTGTCGCCTCGACAGACTTGGTCTTCACCTGAGGACGGCTGCTTGCGTTGTGGCCGAAACGTCGTGAGAATTGTTTTATTATGTTTTATTTTTATTATTTTATTACTTCCCTTCTACGTGACTTTACCGAAAGAACCAAGAAGATGAATCCCTGCAGTCACGAAAGCTTTAAATCGAAAAATAAAATCCCCCAGATAGCTCTAAACAGACTGTTGGGGCAAATGCTGTTAGCGAGCACCTATGAAGGCCGGCACGGCACACACGTGGGTGGGTAGCCAGCCGCCTTTGTCTTACTAATCTTTACACACTGCACCGGGTACTCATTTGAGGCCGAGTCGACCTAGAGGAGGCCAAGAACCAAATCAGATATTCGTCACCGACGTTGGCCGTGAGCGGGAATCGAACTCGGGTCGCCGGGTCCGTAGCGCAGCGCGTTTAAATGCTACAACACCGCTCCTCGCAACACAGACTCGGAGGCACATCACGGGCACACAAGACAAAGACACGCAGACAGACACGCAGAGACAGACGGACGCACGCACGCACGCGTGGGAGAGATGAGAGTCGTGGCTGACATTGGTGAATGCTAATTTGGCAGAGCTAGCCGCAGCCACCCTGCCCCTCCTAGCCGCCCCCTTCCCTCCACCCCTGCTCCCCCCTCCCCCCACACATTATTGATGCTCAGTGTGGGTGGGGGGCCCGTACACGTGCACTTCAATTAGCAGCCCCAAGAAATGGTGCCGGCCAGAATCTCGCCGTGTGTGTGCGTGCGTACGTGACCAGGCTGCCAACCACGACCCACTGCTGTGTGTGTGTGAGCGTGTGCGTGTTGTGAGCTTTGTGAGCGTGTGTTAGTGCAGTGGTTAGCGCACTGCGCTACGAACCCCCCGCGACCCAAGTTTGATTCCCGCTCACGAGCAATATAACTGTGACGAACATTTGAACCGGTCCTGGGCCTCCCCTAGGTTGACTCGGCCACAAATGAGTACCTTGTGCAATGCACTAAATGGCACGGCTGTGGAGACAAAGGTGGCCGGGCGTGGTCTTGGCCACCCACCCCCCTCGTGCGCTGTGCCAGCCTTCATCGGTGTTCGCTAACACCACCTTGCCTCAACAGTTTCTTAAGGTAAAGTCACGTAGAAGGGAAAAAAAAAATAGCAAAATATATTATTAATGTAGTATATTATTAATTTATATTGGAATGTTTTATTTTTTATTATTTTATTATTTCCCTTCTACGTGACTTTACCGAAAGAACCAATAAGATGAATCCCTGCAGTCACGAAAGCTTTAAATCGAAATTTAGTCTCTTAAGGCTACACACGGGATCTTTACCTTTGTTTGCTTGCTGTGACCAGCTTTGCGGTGGTTACACTCTGCTCCACTTGACCCGGGTTCGATTCCAGGTCATGGCACGCAATACCACGTGGCCGATCTGAACCTCGTGTGTGCTTCCCCTAGGTCGATGCAGCCTAAAACGAGTGCTCGTGACGGTACAGTCCGCGCGCGGGCATCCGCAGAATGTCACGCACCGCGTGAGGTCGATTCCCGGCCCTAGCCGACATCTCTTGGGTTGACTCGGCCTCGACACGACTTCCCGATACAGCGTGTGGTCATCGGCGAGTGGGGAGACACGACGGTGCGCGGGCGCGGCGCTGGCTCTGCCGCCGTCCCCGCGCGTGCCGGGCACGCGGGGGAGGGAGGGATGGGGGGGGGGGCGGGAGATGGATCTCTCTCGGTGACGCTCGACCGTGCCGCTCGCAGGCCCGAGTCCGTCGAAGCGAGCCCCGTGGTGGACAAGTCCGGCACCCTCCCGCAGCACTCGCACAGCAGCTCCGGGACGACCCCGCACGCCGGCGCCGGCTCGCTGCACGCGGGCGCCGGCTCGCTGCACGCCGGTGCCGGCACGCAGCACCCGCACTTCGGCACCGGCGCGCTGCACCCGCCGGGCGTAGCGCAGCTCGCCCACCCTGGCCCCGGCGCGCTGCACCCGCTCGCCAGTGCGCAGCACGTGCAGCAGGCGCCGCACGCCGGCGGCGCTGGCCCGCAGCACGCGCACGCCGGCGCGCTGCACGTGCAACATTCGCAGGCCGCTGCGCAATACACTCAGCACGCCGCGCCGCAGGTGCAGCAGGCGCAGCTGGTGCAGCACGCGCCGCAAATGCAGCTGGTGCAGCACCCGCACGCCGGCGCGGGGGCACAGCACTTGTTCGTCAGCGGCGTGTCGGCTGTGCTGAAGCACAGTGGCCCCGTGCAGCAGCAGCAGCAGCACGCTGCCGTGCGGGGGCAGCAGCAGCACGCCGGCATGAGTGTTGGGGCAGCGCAGCACGGATACCTCGGCCTGCCCTACACGGTGAGGCGCAGAGCCGCTACTACCTCTCCCCTCTCACCTCACTCCCCTCCGCGCTCTCTATGGGCAGTATTTACAGTGTGACGCAAGGGGGCGCCAGAGACTCATCATTAACTCTGAGGTCCGGCATTGGTAGTGCACCCGCAATGTTTGAAGCACGTCTGCTGGATGAAGCACTGAATGTCAAAACCGTATTAAACCCAATGCTGTTGAGAGAGAAAACATCACTTCCAGAAGTCCGTGTGGCTGATTGGATTTTATTTATGCGGGGGGGGGGGGTATAGATACATATCTGAAACACGAGTCTACTGTCTGCTTATTTATTAATCATTCTTCGTCTTTGCAGAAACAAACATACATGGGCCACGCTCGGCCAACTCGTGCAGCGTTGTAAAGAGAGGGCAGTGAGGTTACGAGGTCGTGGGGGGGTCGTGTGGGGGCCGCGTGCGACGTCGGTTTCAGCGATGGCCATCGCGCTCACCGTGCGTGCCGTGTCGGCGTCGATGTCCCTTTCAGGACCACAACTACGGGGCTCCCCCGCCGCCCACGCCCCCGGCCTCTCCTCCGCCGCTGCACCCCCTGAAGGGAGGGGGGCGCCTGCCCGCCTGCGCCCCCCGCTGCGCCGTCTCCTCTCCCCACCACCAGCAGCAGCAGCAGCAGCAGCCGCCGCACGGAGCGCAGGCGGTGTACGGTCACGCGCGCGCGCCGCTGGCGCCCGGCGCGTGGGCCGCGACGGTGCAGGGAAGCGGCGGCTACTCGTTCTCCAGCCCCGCCACGCTGCAGAGGAGGCAGCGCCAGCAGCAGCAGCAGCAGCCGGGCGTGGGCGGCAGGCGAGTGTCGCTGGGAGGGTCGTGGAGCCAGAGTGACGTTGGGTACGTTGTTTGTCGTTGTCGTCGTCGTCGCTGCGCGGGGCGTTGTTGTTGTTGTTGTCGAGGGAATTGAATGGCCGCGCGATGAATCATGCGGCTCTCGACGGCGATGGTTGCCGTGGTTCTTTGGGTCGTGGAGCATCTGCGAGTTTGGTGGCGGCTGGGTGGTGAGCCGTTCCCCCAGGCAGCGCGGTGCACTGCTCGCTGTGGGATTTATCACCGAGCGCTGGCAACGAGGTCACGGGGATTTGAGGGATGGTGGGTGACGGTGATGGTGGTGGTGGTGGTGAGCGTGGCGACGATGGTGATGGTGACGATGTTCTTGCAGGGTGTTGCGGCAGAGGAGGCAGCCTGCCAGCAGGAAGGGCTTCTCTCCCGGTAAGAGGAAGTCGCTGCGTAGCGGCCTCGTGCAATTTGTCCGTTCTCATATGAACAATCATCATCTACGGCCCTCTGTCAGTCTCCCGCTGGATGAATTGATACGGAACACAATTGATGAATGTTCAAAGATTACACCTGTAACCTTAAAATTAAATCCGTTTCAAAAGAAAATTCGTGCGTGCATTAAAGTCAGTTTGAACATTTGTTAAAATAAATATAACAACCCTACGTGTCCTGACATTTGGGCCACGCTGTATAAATGGGAGCTGTGTGTTTATAGGCAGCACAAGTTTATGCTGTGTGTGAACCGACTTGTCATCATTCTTGTGATGTGCTTGTGGTTGTGATTGCTGTTGTTGAGTTTGTGGTTGTGATTGTGGTTGTTGTGATTGTGGTTGTTGTGGTTGTGCTTGGACCCCAGACGGGACGGGGGAGCCGCCCGCGTGCCGTCCGGGCCCACGGCCGCCCCTCCCCACCTCCCCTCCAAGCGGCGGCGGCGCCAGGAGCCGCGACTCCTCCGAGCAGCAGGCGCAGGCCGGCTCCACGGCGGCGCCACCGCCGGAGGAGGACGAGGAGGATGAGGAGGAGGACGACGAGGAGGAGGAAGAGGAGGCGGAGGAGGACGAGGAGGACGACGAGGAGGAGGAGGAGGAGGAGCTGCCCGCGTGCATGACGGTGTCCTACACGGCCGTCCAGCAGTCGCCCACGACGCTCACGCTCATGGCGAACCGCGCCGTTCCTGCCGCGGGCAGCGCGGCGGGGCCGGCGGGTGCGGCGGCGGGGGCGGCCGTGGCGGCGGCGGCGGGGACTCGAGGCCCCGCGCGCCCGCGCTCGCTGTCTCAGGAGCGCGGGCGCGCGGCGGGGAGGGTGGCGGCCGGCGACGGCGGCGGTGACGGCGGTGACGGCGGCGATGGCGCTGGCAAGGCGTTCTCGCCGATGACGGTGGCGGCCGCCGTGAAGCGCAAGCGGAGCGCGGTCGGCAGGCAGCGCCGGCCGGCGGCGCGGGCCAAGAAGGTCGGTACCGGAGCCGTACGGACGTGTGCGATCGCCGCGTTGACGGCGCCCGTCCGTTCTGGTACAGCTAAACTTAGTGGTGCTCGGTGAATCGGCCTGGAAGGAACGATGATGATGACGATGGGGTGGTGCGCATCTCCATTGGACAATTAAGGAAAACCCCTCGTGGCATCCCACAAAGCGTTACCTATTTTATGGACCTCAGAGGAATGACGGTCTGAGTTAACCCTGGCCCGGATTTGAACTCGTGCGATCCGTGATTAGCAGCTTCGTATGCGCCCGTTTGTAAACACGGTTATTGTGCACGTAGCACCTGGCCTCCTCGTAGCTCCGGGTGCGATGATGTTGCTTATGTGGGGTCTGCTGACCGTTGATGTTTTTTTTTTAATTTCACAGCCGTTAAGAGAAGGTCTACGCAAGTCTGCAAGAATAAAGGTGAGCACGTGTCTCCAATAAATATCCTTATAAATGACAATAAGTCACCATTCACATGGAGCGGGTACCCGCTCTAGTGCAGCGACCTTGAGTAGATCCAGCTACTGTTAGAGAGGAGATTACTCACGTGTGTTGATTAGACTATGCAACTGTAGGCCTCGTTGTGATGCGGCTTGGCACCCTAGAAGTCAAAGGTCAAATCGAGCCATGCGGCCGTTGAGAGCGGCATCCGCGATAGTAGAAGGACGGAGGTGACGGATCGCTGACGAAGAGGGTGGCTGTGGTGACGGCTAGGCTTGTGGCGGTCGATTGTACAAGTTGGCTCTTTTGCCCACGGCACATGCGTAGAATCATCCGTGGAAGGATCGGTTATTCTTACACCGCATGCGCATGCTTCGTGAAGTCGTCCCGAGGCTTACGGGACGAACGGGGCGGTACGGACGAGATGGGCGGTACGGACGAAACTCGCGACGCCGAGTAGCGTGACACTGGAATCCGTGTGGGCGAACTGTCGCTCGCCTGCGATGGTAGCGATGGCCAGCACCACCGCGAGAGGGTGGTAGCGGTCAAGGTTGAATTTGGCGATATCTGAGATGTACGTGGCAGATTTATATCTTGACGAATCGGCCGCCAGTGCCTCCCGTCGACGCCGTGCCCCGTCCGCCGTTGGTGGTTTAGAATCCGCCGGAGCGTCCGGGCCGCCCCTGTTGGCCAAGGTCGCCCATCGACTAACGCGATCCTCTCTCCCCGCCACCGCCCAATCAGAGCGTCGCGGGCGAGACCTCTCCGGGCGGAGACCTCCCCACGACTCCCACGGACGCTTTGGCCTCTTCCTCCTCCGCCTCCTCTTCGTCCTCCTCCACCGCCGGCACCGGCGGGTGCGACGACGACTCGGGCGCCGACTGGCGGAACCGCGTGCGCTCGTGGGCCGAGAACTACGAGGAGGCCCTGGCGAACCGCTACAGCGCCGACCTGCGCTCGGCTCTGCTGCTGCGGCGCCGCCAGGGCTCCCCCGTGGACGGCGGCGACGCCGGCGGGGTCGGAGGGCGCCGGGCGTCGGTCGGCGGGGAGGGGACCGAGCCGGGCGGCGTCCCCGCGGAACACGGGGCGGTCGCGGTCACCGTCAGGAGGTGGAGCGAACGAACTCCGGGAGTGAAGGACGGTGGGGGAGATGCTGCTGCTGCTGATGATGCTGGTGAAGCCGGCGATGGTGGGGATGACGGCGGTGGTGGTGGTGATGGTGGCGGTGATGGTGAAGAGGACCCTGCCGGCTGTGCGGGGCATGTGGAGGGGTTCAATGGGGAGGTGGAGAAGCGTGAAGTTGACTCGGACTGCGTGCTCGTCTCTCTCAAGCGACAGGTTGGTGGTGGGGGGCCTGTGCACATGTGTGTGTGTGTGTGTACCTGTGTGTGTGTACCTGTGCGTGTGTGTGTACGGTTGTGTGTGTGTGGCCTGGCACAAGCGCCGTGGTGACGTCACCGCCACTTAGTGGCGAATGGCGGTTGTTGTGTCTATGGAAGGGTTGTTGTGTCTATGGAAGGGTTGTTGTGTCTATGGAAGGTAGTGGTAGTGCAGTGGTTAGCATGCTGCGCTACGAACTCTGCACCCTGATTGGGTAGCAGCTGCTAGAGAGGCTCTCGTTATTCAATGTACGACCATGGAGAAGCTCGTGGCCAACATCAGTGGCGAAAAATACCTGGGCATGGAGCTGATGGCTGGGCATGGTGCTGATGGCTGGGCATGGAGCTGATGGCTGGGCATGGTGCTGATGGCTGGGCATGGTGCTGATGGCTGGGCATGGAGCTGATGGCTGGGCATGGTGCTGATGGCTGGGCATGGTGCTGATGGCTGGGCATGGTGCTGATGGCTGGGCATGGTGCTGATGGCTGGGCATGGTGCTGATGGCTGGGCATGGTGCTGATGGCTGGGCATGGTGCTGATGGCTGGGCATGGAGCTGATGGCTGGGCATGGAGCTGGCCAGCCTTCATAGGTGCTCGCGGACAGCACTTTGCCCGAAACAACCGATTTATTAAAGTCTAAAGGGGGAATCTTTGTCTTCGTTTATTCGTGTGTCGGCGAGCCTTTGATACTTCACGTGGCCTCAAAGTGCACCTCGCCTGGCACAAGTGCTGTGGTTACATCAGCGCCACTTAGTGGCGAATCGCAGCTGTTATTATTGTGCGTGTGTTCACATGTGTTCACCTGTGTGCGTGTGTGTGTGTGCGTGTGTTGACGTGTGTGTGTGTTCACGTGTGTTCACGTGTGTGTGTTCACCTGTGTGTGTGTGCGTGCGTGTGTTCACCTGTGTGTGTGCGTGTGTTGACGTGTGTGTGCGTGTGTTGACGTGTGTTGACGTGTGTGTGTGTGTGTGTGTGCGCGTGCATGTGTTGACGTGTGTGTGCGTGTGTTCACGTGTGTTGACGTGTGTGTGTGCGTGCGTGTTGACGTGTGTGTGCGTGTGTTCACGTGTGTTGACGTGTGTGTGTGTGCGTGTGTAACTCCATCAAAAAAGTAACCTGCAGCGCCACACCTATTACCATCATTAGAGGAAAAAACGGTGATCCAATCTCCGACCCCCAGGAACAGGTTTGCAGATTTGCTGAGCATTTCTGTGAGGTCCTGGGGGAGGGAAAATCTCTCAGCCAGGAAAACATCATGGCACAAAGTAGGGATAACCCTGCTGAGGCTGCGGTGCCTCAAATATTGGAAGAGGTCACCCCCTGTGAGTGGCTGGCTGAGGTGCCAGCTGTTGAGGAAGTACTGAGGGCGATCCGGAGTCTGAGACCAGGGAAGGCACCGGGCAGAGATGATCTCCCAAGCGAAATGCTGAGGGAGGGTGGCGTTTGTGCACAGACTGCCCTATATGACATCATAACAACAGTCTGGACCACTGGACGGGTTCCGCAGGACTGGAAGGATGCCCTGGTGGTCCCCCTCTTTAAGAAGGGGGACCGTACCGACTGTAACAACTACAGGGGCATCTCACTCCTCAGTGTGCCGGGTAAGGTCCTGGCAAGGATTATTCAACATCGCCTTGCTAGGCACGCTGAGGAGAGGCTTGCGGAGCCCCAATGCGGTTTCAGGAAAGGGCGGTCCTGCACAGATGCCATATTTTCTGTCCGTCTGCTACAGCAGAGGTGTAGGGAATTCCAAAAAGACCTACATCTCTGCTTTATTGACCTGGTCAAGGCCTATGATACCATCAGTAGGACTGGGCTCTGGGTTTTTCTTCGTGCTTTCGGAGTCCCTGACCCTCTGCTCACGATCATTAAGGACCTTCATGATGGTGAGCGGGCCCGGGTAAAACTACGTGGCCGGGAGTCGGAGCCTTTCCCTGTACACCTTGGGGTGCGACAGGGATGTCCTCTGGCTCCCACATTTTTAACATCTATTTCGACTGCGTAGTTCGTGAAGCCTTCAATAGCTGTACCGGGGGAATTTCCATTTGGTAAAGATATAATGGGAGGCTGATCGACGCCCGGGTGCGATCAAGGGATGGCTCCCTATTGGTCAACCACGTTATGTATGCCGATGATTTGGTAATAGCTGCTCATTCAGAAGAGGAGTTGGAGACGCTGCTGCTGAGACTGGAGCGTGCCACTAAGAGGTGTGGGGCCTTACCATCAGCCCCACCAAAACTAAGCACCTGCCTGGGTATTTTGTACCATCGGACACTCCACCCCCACAACTCCCAATTGGTGATGGGGCAGTTGTGGAGAGAGTGGAGAGTTTCCCATACCTGGGCAGTGTGCTCATGACCGGCTCCAGTTTATCAGCAGAGGTCTCACTCCGAATCAGTCGAGCGGCAATATCTTTTCATCGGTTGCGTAACGCTGTGTGGAAGCTACCTGGTCTGTCGCTCCGCACGAAGCTTCAGGTCTTCTCGGCCACGGTCATTCCCTCCCTTCTCTACGCTTGCGAAACGTGGACCCCCCTAGTGGAGCATCTTCGCCGGTTGGAAACATTTAGGCTGGCCTGCCTACGATCCATCCTGGGTTTAACCAGGCTGGATTGTGTGAGGAGCTCACAAGTCCTTGAAAGATCTGGGCAAAGTCCCATCAGTGAGCTCCTCCGGCAGGCAAGGCTGCGTTGGCTGGGTCATGTAGCCCGCATGCCCAGCCACCGCATGCCTAAACAGCTTTTGTTCGGCCGGATCGAGGGGGCTAAACGGGCGCGGCACGGGCTAGAGAAGAGATGGAGTGATGTGGTACAGGAGGACGTGGAGCTGAGTGGATTTGCCGATGACTGGTACCAGCGGTGTCAAGATCGGCCTCAGTGGAGGAGGCTCGTGAAGGACGCTACTGGGCAGTTGGAGGCAGTCGCCCTCCAACAACAACGGAGGGCGGAGGAGCGACGCTCACAACAACGAGCGGAGCGCCGGGTGGCTAAAGCGCAGCAAGTTGGTACAGTAGGGGGCACAGGTGGTGCATCAGCCAGTCATCTCGGTCATCTCGGTCAGTCGACCCGTGGCACCTGGGTCTGCCCGTGACCTCCTGCCAGCGGGCGTTCGACACTTCACGTGGCCTCAAGGTGCACATGGCCTGGCACAAGCGTCGTGGTGACGTCACCGCCACTTAGTGGCGAATGGCGGTTGTTGTTGTTGTTGTGTGTTCACCTGTGTGTGTGTGTGCGTGCGTGTGTTGACGTGTGTGTGTGCGTGTGTTGACGTGTGTGTGTGTGTGTGTGTGCGTGCGTGTGTTGACGTGTGTGTGTGCGTGCGTGTGTTGACGTGTGTGTGTGCGTGCGTGTGTTCACCTGTGTGTGTGCGTGCGTTTGTGTTGACGTGTGTGTGTGCGTGCATGTGTTCACCTGTGTGTGTGCGTGCGCGTGTGCAGTGTGCGTTGTCTCGAGGCCGCGCGGTCCCAGACTCGCTCTACTTGGGCCGCGTGGTCACGGCCGCCCGGCCGCTGGCCCCGCACTCCCTCGTCATCGAGTACCGCGGCGTCGTCATGCTCAGCACGCAGTTCGAGGCCAACGGACACTTCTTCAAGAGGTGAGCGGCGACGGGAGGGGCGGCCGTGCCCTCCGCGCTCCCCGGCGACTCGCGGCGGAGGCGGAGCGCCAATATCGGATCGCGTGCCGGAGCCGGTCGGACCGCCGCCTCGCCGGACCGCGAGAGACGGCGCCGGCCCGGCGGCGCGGCCCGTTAAAGCGGCAGTGGCTAGGCCGCGGCTGGGTAGCGCTACCCCCCCCCGCGGGCTGCGAGGCTAGATGGGGCTGTGTGCGTGCGCGCAGGCCGTACCCCTTCGTGCTCTTCTACTCCAAGTGCGACGGCGTGGACGTGTGTGTGGACGCGAGGACCTTCGGCAACGCAGCGCGATTCATCCGCCGCTCGTGCACGCCCAACGCCGAGGTGCGACTCCACCCCACGCCGCCAACGTCGCCAACGCCGCCGCCGCCACCGACCCGCGTTCCTCGCGCTGCAGCTGCGATGCTCCTGAATCGAGCGAGCGAGCGAGGGGGCACGCCACGTCTGGGGCGTTACCGCGCTGCTAATTCCACAGAAACGTATAAATGAACTACTGCAGAACTTGTGTTGCCACTTAGAGAGAGAGAGAGATGGGTGAGTGATTCAGAGGCATGGAAACCCACAGACAAGCGGGAACGCAGCCAGAACGGGCGCCAACAGTTTGCCAAGCTCTGTGGTCCTGTTGGGATAAGAAACATCTGACCCGAGTTCGATTCCCGGCCACGGCTATAAGATCAGCGGCGAGCGAGGTCTGAATCGGTCGGCCTTCAAACAAGTACCACGCCTTCCTTTCTCGTGCCGTGCCGACCTTTGTAGGTGCTCGCTTAACAGCACTTGCCCCAACGGTCTCTAAATGTTACGTGGGGGGGGGTGGTGGTCGGGCACCTTTGTCTTTGTACGCGATACCAGGTGCGGCACATAGTGGAGAAGGGCGTCATCCGTTTGTGCATCTACTCGGTGGCGCTCATCGGCAAGGGCTCGGAGATCACCATCCCCTTCGACTTTGACTACGGTGGCTGGTGAGGATCACGGAGACACGCGGGCGGGTGGGCGGACGGGCGACAACACACACACACACACACACCGGTCCCAGCCCACTCGGCAGTGCCCAAGCACAACCAATCCACTGCCGGATCGGAGCCTCCCACACGCCCGAAAGTGAAAGACGCGCCGTCCAGTTGGGAGTCACCCTCCCAACGGCAACAAAGAACAGAGGAGGAAAGTTCACAATGAGTGGAGCGCACCAGGTGGCTAAAACTCAGCAAGATGGCACAGGTGGTGCATCTGCCAGTCATCTCAGTCGGTCTGTCCCGTGATTTCCTGCTAGCTAACTTGTCCCAGTTCACATTGCCTCAAGGTGCACCTAGCCTGCCACAAGCATGGTAGCGATATCACCACCACTTAGTGGTGAACGGCGGTTGTGGTTGTTGACCTGTGCGTGTGCGAGCATGTGTGTGAATTGACCGTTTGTGTCACCACGTGCATTTGACAGCGCGTGTGACCGTGTGTGTTTGACAGCGCGTACCGCGTGGAATGTGCGTGCGCACGCCGGGAGACCGAGTGCCCCGTGCAGCGTCGCAACAACGAGGTGCTGCAGAAGTCTCGGCACGGGTGAGTCTCAAGCAACCCCTCCCCTCCCCTCTCCTCGACCCGCTCCCCTCGCCACGACCCCCTCGCCTCCCCTCCCCTCGCCCCCCTCCCCTCGCCCCCCCTCACCCCCCCTCGCATCTCCCTCGCCTCCCCTCCTCTCCCCTCGCTTCCCCTCCCCTCGCCCCCCCTCGCCTCCCCTCCCCTCCCCTCGACCCCCTTTCCCCCCCCACTCCTCCCCTCCCCTCGCCTCCCCTCACCTCCCCTCTCCTGGACCCCCTCGCCTCCCCTCGCCTCCCCTCACCTTCCCTCCCCTCACCTCCCCCCCCGACTCCTCCCCTCGCCTCCCCTCGCCCCCCCTCACCCCCCCTCGCCTCTCCCTCGCCTCCCCTCCCCTTGCCCCCCCTCGCCTCCCCTCCCCTCGACCCCCCTCCCCTCGCCTCCCCTCCCCTCACCTCCCCTCGCCTCCCACACCACCGCTCCTGCCGCCGGTTCGAGGCGACGCACGCCTGGGCCGCGGGTGTCCCTCGCCGCACAAGCTATAACCTTTGCTCGTGAACAAAAGCCCTTGAACGTGAAGTGCGTCGCTCCATTCCGGAACGGCAGTGACGTCGCGAGAAGTCTGGACGATGTTTTTGATCACGAGTCGGAGGGACCAAAATTCTGCTGCCAGACCCCCTCTCACCCATAACCCTCCAGCCACTCCACCAGTGGCCACCTTCAAGATAGATCCCCCCCAGAGCTCTCCTCTGCCCGATCCTCTCGCTCTGCTCTCTCTCTCCACGTGTCTCCCGCCCCAGCTGCCCCTGAAGCTTTCTCGGGAAGAGCTTCTCCATCCCCTCTGTTGCTGCTGCCACCTTAGAATGCGCGGACCCTTTCCCCAGCCGTCTGTGCTGCGGACTTCCTGCCCCTATTCAAGTCCAGACACAAAACCTTTTTGCACGCTTTCTTTTAACTCACTCTGTCGTTGTTGTTGTCGTTGTTGTTGTCGTTGTTGTATCCTCAAATCTTGTAACTCAATTTTAACCCACTTTCACAATTTGGTATCGACTGCTTATGTCGACTGCTTATGTCATACTGATGACAATACTATATTCTATCATAAAAAATATATTTTTTTTAATATATAAACATTATTTTTTATATGTTATGTTTCGGCTTGGGTCTAATTGTCCACGGTCAACTGACGTTGACTGTAAATCACCACGGTCCCTTACGTTGTGGCAAGCTTCGAGGCCACTTCCTGGAGGCGTGGAGTTTTGCCATTACTAGTACATTATAAAAGCGTGTTTAAAAAAAAAAAAACATTGAGCACACCGCTTCTGCACAGCGTCTAGAGATGCAGTCGCATGTTCGACTGTGAATACAACTTGTACTGCATTGGTGAAGTGGGATATAAGACCCAGGTGTGCGTGTGTGCGTGCGTGCGTGCTTAGATACGACACGCGGCGCCGTGGCTGCCGGTCGCGGGAGGAGGCGGAGAGAAGCGGAGACTCGGGGCATGCGGCCTCCACGGAGAGACCCGTGTCTCCGATACGACTCTCGCTGTCAGGAATACAGGTGACCCCTCCCACAGCCTGTGTCCCAGAGACCGGTCTGTCAGTCCATTGTCGAGCGACCCGCGCGCAGAGCTTGAGCCCACGACCTCACCATTGTTGTCTTCTTGTCTCCAACGTGGCCATTATCAATTGCCTTAGAGAGTGTCCGAGAGAAAGCCCCATTTACCTGGGTTGGAACCCACGACTTTGCTTTAACATCTCCGGCGTGGCCATTATGAACTCGTGGAGAGAACGTGAGAGAGACGGCCGGCCGGCCGTAGACCTCGAAACGCTTCATCAGCAGTTTTCGGCACGACCATTACGAGGCCTCTCGGGCGCGAGACCCCCAGACCTCAAACCCAGGTGCCCCGGCGCCGGCTGGCGGCCTCCTTCAGGGCCACGTCGGGCCGGCCGCGGGAGTGACGGTTGCGCCGCCGGGGGGCCGCCGTGTGCGTGCGCAGTGCCGCGAGGAGCGCCGGCTGGAGGCCGCCTGCGCGCGCGCCGACCGCAGGGAGCGCAGGCGAAGCGACGCCACCGGCGCGGCGCTGGCGGACGCGGCGAGCCGCGGCGGTGGCAGCGGCGGCGAGCGAAAGGATCGTGTCAAGGCAGAGGGGCTGGGGGTCGCGGGGTCACTGAGGGAGCTCGGCGGGGAGGGGGGGCCGCCCAGGCCCGGGGGTTCGCCTGACGTCAAGCGGGAAACCGGCACCCCCCCAGAGGTGTGTGTGTGTGTATGTGTGTGTATGTGTGTGTATGTGTGTGTGAAGGGGAGCGGTGGTGTAGCGGTTAGCGCGCTGCGCTATGAACCCGGCGACACGGGTTCGATTCCCGCTCACGGCCAACACCCAGTGACGATTATCTGAACCGGTCCTGGGCCTCCCCTAGGTCGACTCAGCCTCAAATGAGTACCTGGTGCGGTGTGTAAACATCGCCACTAGGGAGACAAAGGCGGTCGGGCGTGGTGCTGGCTACCCACCCCCTCGTGCGTCGTTCCGGCCTTTATAAGTGCTCACGAACAGTACTTGCTCCAACAGTATGTTAAGGCTATACGGGTGATATTTGTCTTAGTATGTGTTTGGAGGTGTGTCTGTGTGGTGTGTGTGGTTGTATATAGCCAGCGTGGCAGGGGAGCCAGCAACTCGTCTTTAATTGAATAGACAGATGGAGAGATACAGGCACACGGAACAGGTCTACAGGTCGACCTATTTATATCTGGAAAAACAGATGGACGATTAAATGAATGGATATCCGGATGGATCGAAAGGTGATTGGACCGATGTACACACACACACACTAAAGAACAACAAACTTGCAAACAGTTAGATGCACATGCGGAGAGCCTGCCGTAGGTTCAGATGGACAACCACGAGTATGGGTGAACGATTGTACACCCGAGGTGAATGATTCATCTGTCGGATAAACAGACAGACAGAAGCTCCACTGAATGACCGGACAGACTTGCAATCGGCGAAGTGCCCCAACGCGTGTTGTTGCCGTCGCTGCCCCTCCCGCAGGCCCGCGCGACGCCCTCCAAGGAGGCGACGACCCCCTCGCGCCCCTCCCAGCCGCGATCCTCACGCTGCCGCCCCCGCCGTTGCTTTGGTCGCTCGCGCCGGAAGCCCCGGGCGTCCGACTCCTCCAGCGGGGCCGGGCCCGGCTCCGCCTGCTCCGCCGCCGTCGCCGCCTCGTCGTCGTCGTCCTCCTCCTCCTCGTCGGCGGCGGCGGCGGCCTCGGGCGCCGTGCCGTCGCTCCTGCCGCGGGCGCCGACGCCGCAGTGCGCGTCGGCGCCGTCGGACGCGGCGGCCTCTGCGGCCTCGGCGGCGTCCTCGGCCACGGTCGCGGCCGAAGCGCCGCAAGGAGCCGGGGCGGGGGGAGTGCCGGCCGAGGGAGCGGCGCCGGGGCCGGACGGGATGTGCGGAGACGGAGCGTGGGCGATGGGGGACGGGGGCTCCGGGTACGACGGCTCCATCGACGGCGGCAGCAGGGCAAGTGTCCGCACCGTCAAACTCGTGAACGTCGCCGGCGGCGATGGGAACGTGATCGTCGTCGTCACGCGTTTGCCGTGTCGGCGTCTCTTTTGTTGTCCAGCAGCTTTGTCGCTCATCGCATTCCTCCTGTATAAATAAAGATTGTGATTCTGACTTGGACAGCCGTGCGCACGAGGCGTTTCCACCTCTAGCGGTATTCCACGCGAGACGTCGCGTTGACCGCGTTGACCATTACGTAAATTGCACGCGCGCACCGTGTCTAACGTCTCGCCGCCCGTCCCCAGGAGGGCGTGGGCTCCGTGTCGTCTCCCGCGCCGTCCGACGCCTCCCTGGCCGCCTCCTCCGCCGGCGGTGGCGGTGCCGTGCCGGGCGGCGCCGGCGGCGGCGGCTGCGTGAGCCCCGTGCGCGTGTCGGACGACCCCAGCTCGCTGGCGCACGTTCTCAACCTCCTGCTGGGCCTGGGCCCCGCGCTGCAGGTGTGCACCGCGCCCAAGCACTACGTGCGCTTCACCTCGCCCTTCCTGCCCGAGAAGCGGCGTGGCGGAGCCGGCGCGGGAGCCGCCGGCGCGGGGCCCGGCGGCGCAGCCGGGGGCCGACGGCCGCGAGGCTGGCGCAAGACGCAGCAGCAGCACCACCAGCAGCACCAGCAGCACCAGCCGGCGGACGCGCTGTCGGCGCCCTGCAAGAAGGTGAGCGTGCGCGGCGCGGGGCGAGAGGTTCCGGCAGGTACGGTCGTTTTTCAGAATGATTTTGTCAGAGCCAACATTTTGTCACTGCCCCGATTGAAGGCCACGCTGCTGGTGATGACGCTTTTTGGTCCTCTCCACCCTGTTCCACCTCCTCCTCTATCTTCGCCCGTCCTCTTATTTCCTCTTCTCTCCTCCCATCTCTTCTTCCGTCTGCTTTCCTGTTCCGTCTTCCTACCCGCCCTGCTACCATGCCGCCCTTTCCTCTCCGCTCTTCTCTTCGCCGCTCCTCTCCGCTTGCCCTCCCCTCCCTCGCACACCCCCAGCGGTGGCTGCGGCAGGCGTTGGCCGAAGCCCAGGACGCGGCGCAGGAGGGAGGTTCCACTCCCGCTGCCGCGGCGGCGACTGCGCCGGCCGTGGACGTTGGCGCCGACGCTCTGCAGCTGCAGCGGCCGTCGCACGGCAGCCCCTCGGCCAGCGAGACGGGCGACAGCCTGAGCTGCGTGTCCCCCTCGCTCAGCCTCGCCTCCTCCAGCGGTGAGGCCCCTGACCGGCCATTACCGCGGACATCTGATATCGCTCTCAAGTCGTCGTCGTCGTCATTACCACAGAATAAAGAGAGGGCAACGTAGGAGACGGATAATACCAACGGGGTGCAATGAGATATTTGAAGGTGTCTCGACGATATTTTTGCCCGTCCTGTCTCATCCCCCACCCCACACACAGACTTGCCGGCGCCCCCTAAGAAGCGTTGCGTGCGCGCCAACTCCCCGCACGCGCCGGAGCCCACGGCTTCCTCCTCCTCCACCGCCGCCTCGAGCTGGGATCCCGGCACAGACGGCGCCGTCCCTGACGGAGCCGCCGCCATCGCCGTGACGCCGCCGCCGCCGCCGCAGCGCCCGGCCGAACCACCGCCCCCCGGCGACCCCTCCGGCGCGGCGGCGCACTGGGACGACTGCGTGGTGGTGGGCGTCCAACAGCCGCAGCAGCAGCAGCAGCAGCGGCAGGAGCAGCAGGAGCGGCAGGAGCGGGAGAGGGCCGAGGACGTGGACCGTGCGGACGAGCGGCGGCGGAGCGGCGACGCCGATCCGGACAGCGGCGGCGCGCTGACAAAGTCCGGAGCGGACTCGGCGCTGGATGATCGCGCGCTGGATTTGGACGGCGGCTGCCTGCCGTTCCGGCCCGTCTTCTCTCCCATCAGCCCCGAGGGCCCGTCCTACCCGCCGCCGCCCGTCTTCGAGGTGCCCGCCGTCCGCGGCGCGTTACGGGGTGGGCGCGCGAGAGGTTCCTTGAGCCGGCGTGAAGGTGCCCCGCGGTCGTGGGCCTCGGCGCCTGGCAGGCGAGGGTTGGTGGATTGCGCCGAGATGGGTGGCGCCGTTTAGAGCGTCGTCCCGTTCCGGGCCACGGTTTCTCAATCCCCTGCGCCGCTGCGCGCCCAGAAGCGTAAATGTGTTCGCCACGGCCAAGTCGTCCGGTCGCGTGTGGCCCGGTGCAGTGTGGGAATTCCCACGGTTAGGCCAAAATATTTATCTTGGGGCGGGGGGTTCTTTCGAGATGAAGATGCAAGTTTAGTTTTCGCGCGGTGAGAACTTAAGAAGCCAGGATGGGTCTCATTTTTTACACGCTTTTATTTAACTCACTCTGTTGTTGTCGTTGTTGTATCCTCAAATCTTGTAACTCAATTTTAACCCACTTCCCAATGTGGTATCGACTGCAAACTTGGTATACTTTTGTCATACTGATGACAATACTCTATTCTATCATAAAAATAAAAAAGTATATATTTTTAAACCATCTTTTTTATAAGTTATGTTTCGGGTTGGGTCTAATTGTCCACCGTCAACTGACGTTGGCTGTAATTGGCAAGCTTCGGGGCCACTTCCTGGAGTCGTGGAGTTCTGCCATTACGAAAGTTTTTTAAAATATTACTTATTCCAGAGTGACTTGGGTCACCAACATGACAAACGCAATATGTGAATGTGTGTGGGGAGTGGTTATCGTGCTGTGCTTCAAACCTGGCGACCCGGGTTCGATTCCCGCTTGTGGCCAACACCAGTGACGATTATCTGAAACGGTCCTGGGCCTCCCCTAGGTCGACTCGGCCTAAAACGAGTACCTGGTGCGATGTGTAACCCTCACCACTGGGGAGACAAAGGCGGACAGGCGTGTCTGTGTGTCGGCGTGCGTGTGCGCACATTTGTCCGCGCCCAGTGTCTCCGCGCGTGTTTGCAGGCCCTCGTGCTTTGTGCACGTGCGCTCATGTGCGTGCGTGTGCGTCCAGAACATCTCGTCGCCCGAGTGCTCCCAGGACAACACGGGCCTCAGCTTCTACTCGCTGGAGGCCTCCTTCCTGTCCCTGGGCCCCGAGGAGCCGCGTCTCGCCGTGCCCGAGCGCCCGGGCCTTCCCTTCTTCACGGGGGCGACCGGCGTCGGTGGCGGCGGCGGCAGCGGCGGCGCCGGACACCACGGCCTGGATGCCAACCTCCCCGGCAGGGCCTTCTCGCAGTTCCCGTGCCAGGGAAACAGCGGCGGCGACGATGACGACGGCGACGTGGCCGACGTGGAGGAGGTGGGCGACCGCTTGCAGCAGCCCCAGCAGATGTTCTTCTACCACCATGCCCAGCAGCAGCAGCAGCAGCTCACAGATCAGCATCACCAACATCATCAGCAGCAGCTGTTAGATCAGCATCCTCATCAACAGCAGCAGCAGCAACAGTTGATAGAGCATCATCACCAGCAGCAGCAGCAACAGCAGCTTATGGAGCAGCATCACCATCACCAGCGCCACCTTCCCCAGCAGCAGCAGCAGCAGCAGCTCAGCTCGAGCGAGCGACCTCAGGGCCGCTCAACTGGCGACGAGGATGAAGACGACGAGGAGGAGGAGGATGAAGAGGACGACGACGACGTCGATGACGACGACGACGACGACGAGGAGGAGGAGGAGGACGATGAGATGGAGCTGCGGCGCTTGGCTGCGCGGGACCGCGTGCTGCTCGCCGGGGACGCGGAGCGGCAGGGGACGGAACGGCCGGGCGGCGCGGACGGAGCCCTGTGGGAGATGGGGTCGGGATCGGCGCCGGCGCTGCTGGCGCTGGGACGACGCCCGGGCTCGGCGTCCGCGCTGCTGCTGCACGCGCCGCTTCCTCGCCGGAAGAAGGTGGGTGCCGCCGGAGTGCTGGGCTAGCGCTGGGCTAGCGCTGGGCTAGCGCTGGGCCCGCGTGGGACCACCGCCTACATTTGGATCTTGGGGGGGTCTCACCGAAATGCTTCGCTGACCTCTGAGAGACGTAACGATACCTCTGAGTCTCGAGTTGTTCCATTTACGCCGAGAGCTCTAGACGTGCCTTGACTCGAATCTCAACAGTCGTAGATTTGCCTCCACGAGGCCTCTGTGCCCAGAATCCCAAGAATGTCGTTGATAGCTTGGGAGAGACGTCGGCAGTCCCGCAGGAGCTCCTGGGATCCTTGAGGTTTAGGAACTCATAGTAATAGGTTTTTACCCTTTCAACTGGTCCAAAAACTGACACCTTTATACAAGGCAGCATGTTTGCAATAACCACAACACAAGCAGTCAAAATGCAAACAAAAAGAAACAACTCTGATGATGATAATGATATGCACTGTCCTTGAAGTTGATTGGTCCACACCCAAGACAGCTTTTCTTAGAGCCTAGTCTCCATTGGTGTTGGAGGTCTCATAGTGTAAATGCTTACCCCGAGCTCTCAATACTCTAATAGTGCGCTGTCTTTGAGTTGTACGCCTTTTGGCATCATCTGGTCCAACACCAATGGAGACTAGGCTCTAAGAAAAGCTGTCTCAGGTGTGGACCAATCAACTTCAAGGACAGTGCATATCATTATCATCATCAGAGTTGTTTCTTTTTGTTTGCATTTTGACTGCTTCTGTTGTGGTTATTGCAAACATGATGCCTTGTATAAAGGTGTCAGTTTTTGTACCAGTTGAAAGGGTAAAAACCTATCACTTTTTTGCCACTGGTAAAGGAGATGTCTCATAGTGTTTAAGAACTCGCGAATAAAATATTCGGGCGCGATGCAATAGCGCCCTCTAGTGACGTTGCTGCGGCGTACCGACCGTTCACTACGTCTCGACACGCAGTGCATTGTGGGACACGGCACCACAGCTACGTCGTGGCCAGTGGAACGGGCTGCGGTAAGTACAGATCTGCTGCGTGTGTCTCTGCGCGTGCATCCCTGACTGCTGCTGCTGCTGACTGCTGCTTACTGCTGCTTACTGCTGCTTACTGCTGCTACTGCTGCTGCCGTGCAGGTGTCGCTGCTCGAGTACAGGAAGAGGAAGAAGCAGGTCGGCGGGGAGCTGCGCACTCGCTCGGAGCTCCCAGTGCCACCCTCCTCCCACGTGGCCGCCTGGTGCGTGCACGCCTCTCGCACAGCTCACAGGCGCGCGGTTCACAGCGGTGCGGTTGTGGTGAGAGCGGTGCCGTTGTGGTGAGGGCGGCGCGGTTGTGGTGAGGGCGGCGCGGTTGTGGTGAGAGTGGTGCGGTTGTGGTGAGAGCGGTGCGGTTGTGGTGAGAGTGGTGCGGTTGTGTTGAGAGTGGTGCGGTTGTGGTGAGAGTGGTGCGGTTGTGGTGAGGGCGGCGTGGTTGTGGTGAGAATGGTGCGGTTGTGGTGAGAGTGGTGCCGTTGTGGTGAGAGCGGTGCCGTTGTGGTGAGAGCGGCGTGGTTGTGGTGAGAGCGGCGTGGTTGTGGTGAGAGCGGCGTGGTTGCGGTGTGTGCGTGTGCAGGACCCCTGCGGAGCGTCGGGACCCCGGTTTCGTGGACCGCTTAACGAGGACGGCACTCCCCACGAAAAATCACGACAAAGGTGAAACACACTGCCTTCAATTTACTTCCATCATCAGTGCCATCATCAGCATCATCATAAATAATCAAAATCATTCTGAGAGTTTTCGTCGTTGGTATCGTCGCAAGCATCAGTACCGCGGGATGTGGGGATGCAAGACGGAGCGCGAATTCCCATCCTCGGCGTCTGCAATTAATTAGCGCCGTCACTGCCCCATCACAGCGCCACCACTCGTTAGCACGAGTGGGGGAGGGGTCCTTCTGCATCTCCAGTGCCATGGTATTGCTCTTCGTGTTTGGAGCTCCACTTCCTGGCCATGCGTACCGCGTCGCCCCCTTCTTGGCCTCGCCGATCGAACGCGAGGACGTCAATTAGTCTCCTGGCAACGGCTCGCGGTAGCGGACTGGAGGTGCGATAATTGAGAGCAGGTTTCCTTGGCAACGGCACGTGCGCCGTGGCGACCTGCTGGGCGGCCTCCTCGGCGCATCTGTTGCCGCGGCAACGACGGCTGCGGCAGCTGCCCCACGCCGTTTGCCGCGGTGTCCATACCGCCCCCCCCCACCCCACGCTCTGTATCGAGCTGCGCAATGGTGGTGCATCTGTCAGTCTTGTCAGTCAACGCGTAGCACCTGAGCCTGTCCCGTGACCTCCTGCCAGCAACGAGCCTTCCGCACTAAACGTATCCGCCTCACAGTGCACCTAGCCTGGCACACATTGCCGTTGAGACGTCACCGTGACGAGATAACGGATGCCGATATCGCCCGCCACCGATGTCATCCCTTGTCGGGATCTGAACTCGTGTCGCCGAGTGCTTAACCGCTCGCCACTCCACACATCCTCGTGTTAATAACAGACGCCAATTGGCGCTGTGCACGCGGGCACAGAGAGCAGCGGTTAGCGCGCTGCGCTGCGAACCCCAATTCTATTCCCGCTCACGGCCACCGACACCAGTAACGACGATTAGCTGAACCGGTCCTGGGCCCTGTCCGAGGTCGACTCAGCTGCTCAAATGTGGGTTCCTGGTGCGGTGTGTAAACGTCGCTCATCGGGAGGCAGAGGCGGCCGGGGGTGGTGTTTACTCGCTTACAGCACTTGCCCCGACAGTCTGTTGAAGGCTACACGGTGGGGAATCTTCGTCTCTTGTCTCCGACAGAGAGAGCAGGGGTCGAGGAAGCGAGTGGAGAGATGAGGCAGACGTCGTCCTTCGGCCAGCAGAGCTCCAAAGCGGTGAGCGCCGTACTCTGGACCTCGCACGTCTCCACGGGCACTCTCGTAGCGACTCCACGGGGGGTGACGCCAGCTGCTGATGGTGACGATGATGACGACGATGATGACGACGATGATGACGCTCTGTGTCCCCCTGTGCTGCAGCTGGGTCTGAGATCCCGGTCGTCTGCTCGGGGCGGCGGGGTTGACGCCGCCCGCGTCATCGAGCAGACCACGACGCCTCCTCCTCCCCCGCCTCCTCCTCCTCCCCCGTCGCGGTCGGCGGCCACGCACGGTGCCCACCCTCACGCCGGCCCCACCGGCCCCGCCGGCGCCGGCCCGGCCTCGCTTGCGGCTCCGGATCTCCCGCCGGGCCTGCCCGCCAACTCGTCGAGCCTGGCGACGCTGCTGCACGGCGCTTACCCCCTCGCCTCCGCCGCTCGCCCTCCCGCCGTCGCCGCCTCCATTGCGTCGCCGGCGCCGCAGCAGCAGCAGTTGCAGCAGCAGCAGCAGCAGGGCCAGCGCAGCCTCACGACGATAACGCCGGGAGCTCTGCACGGCTTCGGCATGCACAGCCTCCTCCCTGCGCGGGGCGGCGCCGCTCCCCAGCAGCAGCAGCAGCACGGCCACATGGGCGGCTCCTCGCACTTTGTGCACGGGCAGAGCGCGATGCTGGCCATGGTTCACAAGCACCACCAGCAGCAACAGCAGCAACAGCAGCAGCAACAGCAGCAGCAACAGCAACAGCAGCAACAGCAGCAGGTGGCGCCCTCCACCACCACCGCCGCCACCGCCGTCCTGCAAGCTCACGGCGGCACCGTGGCCCCCGCGACGATCGCGGCCGGGGAGCTCAGCCCCCCGCCGCACTGCGTGGCGAGGCTCGGCTTTGGACCGGCGCTGCCGCACGGCTACGCGGTGGCAGCGGCGGTGCAGCAGCAGCAGCAGCAACAGCAGGCGCAGCGCCTCAAGGAGGGCGCGGTTGTTGCGGCGGCGGCGGCGGCAGCGCCCAGGATTTTGTCGGTGGAGCGAGAGACGAACGCTGCGATGAACCAGCAGCCGTCTGTGCTGCTGTCGGCCAGCAAGACGGGCAGCCTCAGCCTGCACTACCAACATCAGCATCATCAGCAGCAGCAGCAGTCGCATCAACAGGCACTGTCTCAACATCAGCAGCAACAGCAGCTGCAGCAGTTGCAGCAGCAAACACGAATACAACAGCTGCAACAGGCTCGCCCGCAGAGTCAAGTGATGAGTCAGCAAAAGCTTCAGCTTCACCATCACCATTATCATCAGCAACAGCAGCAGCAGCAGACGCAGCAGCAGCAGCAACAGCAGCAGGCGCAGCATGTTTATCAGCAACCGCAGCAGGGGGCGGCTGCCGGCGTTGCGCCCGTCTCTCCAAACTCTCCCGTGGGAGCGGCGAGCACGGGCAAGACGCAGCCCCCGCTGGCGTTCCAGCTGCTGCAGCACCACCACCACCTTCAGCAGCAGCAGCAGCGCGCAGCTAGCGGCGTGGACCGGGCGGCGATGGCGCAGCGCGCGGCGTTCCGGCAGGCGAGCGGGGATGGCCTGGCGCTGCCGCCGCCGCCGCCGCCCGCCCTGTGACGATCCCGCGCCGACGGCGCTCCGTCAAGTCCGGCGCCGGGAGACAATTTACCCTCCGCTCCTCGGGCCTGAAGATGCGGGGGGGAACTTGGCGGGGGACGGAGTCCGCCCACGGCGCGGCCCACCTGGCCCTCTCGGTCGAAGTTGTCGCTGCGAAAAGCTCCTCTCCTCTCGTCCGTCCGTGCGGCGTGCGGCGCGCCTCTGGGGGAGAATTGGGGGGTGGGGGGGGGTAGGGAGGGCTGGGAGGGCGGTTTGGGAGAAGTTTACCGAACCGCGACGAGGGTCGTGGCAAAGATGTGTTTTGTTTTTTTCATCGTCGGCTTCTGTGCCTGCCTCGGGCGCGGCCCCAAATGTGACTTGAACGTAGGCGGCGCCACGGGAGCCGTGCGTAGACGCGTGTCGGCTGCACCGCAACCGCCGTCGCCGTGAGCACGCGCCCCGCACCGCACCGCCGTGGGCGAGGTTGTCGCGAGGTTGTCGCTGTCGTTTCGGAGTTCGACCCCCGACCTCGGCTGCACGGCTCTCGCGGCTGCCGCCGGCCCGGCCGGAACGAGGCCGCCGTGCGAGGTCGTCGCTCGCGTGACCCCGCGGGGCGACGTTTCTGCGGACTCGGCGGCGAGGCCCTCTCGAACCGGCAGCACCTTATCCTTCGGGCGGATTGTAAACGAGACTAACGAATGAGAATTGTGGGTAAACAAACAAACAAACCGGCAGACGGTGTAGATATCGTGTAGCAAACCATTACGGGAAGTTAATTTAAAAAGTTAAGATAGGGAGGTCAAGAGTTCACATCTCGTGGGGTAGGAAGTCAGAATTGTCTTATCACCTCTCGGGGTGATTAAAATAAACCGCCGCTGCGGTTAAACCGGAGCAGTTGTGGAGTTCCCACCACGGCTTTCTGGCCACCAGCGGGGCACGAGCGCCGCTCGACCCTCGTTCGCTCGTGCGGGGAGATGCCGGCGTGCGGTTTCACTCTCCTCGAGGATCGGTTCCTAATGTTTCATAAACAACCCCTCCGCGTTCCGCTGCCCCCCCCCTCCCCGCTCCACCGCGGCGGTCCACGCTGCCTGGAACGTTACCCGACACGACCGTTGAGTTACGAGGGCGGTGTTCGATGTACATTGTTTTTTAATTTGTCAGTTGTATGACTTTTGTATAATGTGCTGTACAAGTAACAGAGGAAGAGAGACAAAAAAACACTTCTCTGTACAACTTCTCGGAGCCAGCAGGGCCCACGGCCCGTCAATCGCCCCTCTTGCCCGGCGCCGGACGACGGCTCGTGCGGCAAGCTGCGAGCGCCGGGGGTCGCCGCTGTGCCGGTCCCCCCGTAGACGTAGAGGCCCTCGCTGTGCACAGCTGTCTGGGCTCAGTCGGGAATAAACCACCGCTCTTTTACCACGACACCGTTTTTCATTCCGCTGCATTTGTTCGCAACTCTGCCGAGTCCACGGGCCGAGCGCACGGGGCTGGCAGAGCGCAGCACGCGGCCGCGCACGTTGCGTTCTGCCAGCGGCGCACTCGTTACCCGGCGATGCCGGCGGCGTCGGTGCGGTTATTGCCGGTGTGCGACGCGAGCCTTGGCCCTCGCCGCACGTCGCGCGCCTCGCCCCCCCCCCCCCACCCTACCCCTCTGCTCCCCCCCCCCCGGGCTGCTCGCACGCCACGTTTACATCCGCCGTGCTGCTCTCCCCGTGTCCATCGGAGACGACGCGAGGACGGCGACGCCAAATCGCCGAGCAGCAACAACGGGAACGACGGCGGCACGACGGCGGCGCCGACGACCGCGATTGCGACGAACGACGAGCGGGAACTTGCACATTTTGGCCTTCAGCGTCGTTTATTTTTCATTGCGGATGTCTCCGAAGCTGGCGCGGACATTTTGGGCTCTCGTTCACGGGACTGCTTCGAAAACCGTGGAGCCAGAACTTCGCCTGCTGAACCGAACACGCCGCCGTGAAAACATTTTAGGGTGATGAAAAAAAACCACACACAACGCAAAACACGTCCAGGGCGAGGAGCGCCCTGGAGGATTATCTTTTTTTCTGGTCAGAAAAACTTTTATCGTAAATCTCTGTGCGCCAGGGTCCTTGTCTGTGTTGATGTTGAGAGCCGTGTCCATCTGCGTACCTGCGAGTGGAAGCCAGCAGCAGCAGAAGCAGCCGCGTCGGTTGCTTCAATAGGTCATCTGCAAACACAAGTCGGGTGACGTGTAAGTTGGCCTCCTGGGAATGAGCAGCGTTTGGCCACCGTGGGGTCGTGTGAGCGCTGCGGGGGAGGTGAGGGGCTCTGTCTGCGAGCGTGGCGGAGCGAACCGGCGCGCGTTCAACAGGTTATGGATTTTAATTGAAAATATTAAAAATTCACCCGGACATTTTTAAACGTTTTATCTGTATCGATATTTTTTCTAATTTCTAAAACGTTTGGGTCTTGTCCGGCGCGGGAAAATTGGCTCGCGTGCAAATCCTCGGTGCGCGCACATGAGCCGATTTTTTTTTTTTTTAACCGTCGACCTAAATTAAAGCATGTGACGTTGCCACAAATTGGCGAATGTGACGGATGGCGCGCGTGACGCTGGGTTCTTTTGCGGTCACCTTGGATGAGCCGGCCGTGCGAAATCTCCCGAGCGTTGGTGTCTCTGCATCGTCTCGCTGCCTTCCTCCTCCGTCCATCCCATCCCCATTGGTCACGAGGCTGGGCGCACGGATCGAGGCTGGGCATGTGGCTGGCTCGCGGCTAAGGGATCGTTCTTTTTGCAGAAATCCCACGGGCAAATCGGGATGAGTCTTAGTTTTACAAAAGTGGCCTGCGGCATCAGTCTACTGCCAGTAGGGGGCCGTGATTGCTCCTCATTGAGTCATCTGCGGTGTAATTTTTAAGTTTGCACATTTGAACTTTGACAGCGGCACCTTCTGGCACACGACGGCACCTCCTCTTGCGAATGACGTCGAGGCATCTTCAACGTCCGCTGTGAAGCAGCCTGCGCATATTGTGGTTATCGGGCACGCAGTATTAACCAGGGGGTGGCCGCTGGATTCGAACCGTGAGCCTCTGCAACGAGCGGCCAACGCGCTGCCACGGCTCTGCCTCGTGACGCTGGGAAACTACCCTGAGAGACGATGCCTCGGAACCGCCTCGGTCTGGTGCAGGGCCAACGCCGCCGCACGGCGCGTTCGCCTGCGCCCTGCAGAGCGCGCGTGTCGCCGTGCGTCCGTGTCATTTGTAGCGATGTCATCGGCTAGATGAGACTAAAATTAATAAGCGGGGTGCCTGTGAAGGTATCATTAATTTTCATTTGAAGCTTTCGTGACTGCAGGAATCCATTCTCTTTGGTTCTTTCGGTAAAGTCACGTGGGTAGAAATTAATAGATCACGACGTTTCGATCGCAACATAAGCGACCGTTTTCTGGTGAGAGAGATCTCCTGAAACGAGGTCTTGTGCAGGCCTGAGATGGGTGCAGCTTCAGGGTGAGAGGGCGGGGCTAGAGATGGTCTCCCTGAGGCTGTGGAAGTGGCTATTGTAGTGCTACGTGACTTGACCCAAAGAAACCAAAGAGAGTATCATTAATTGTTAAAGAGGAATAGACGGTTTGAGCTCGGTTAACAATAACAATGATTTACCCAAAGAGTCCTGCATTGCGATGTTTGGCCAATACCAGTTCCATTGTATTGGTTTTTTTTAGCTATGAGAGGATTTATGTGAACCTGGAGCCAACAGGGGGTAGAAGATACAAACTCGCACTGAGAGGCGACCAGGTCGGTAATCAAACCAGGCTCTTATTTCTGTGGTGCGCAAGTCTTTCCAACACGTCTCGCACGCGCACACACAGGAGTGTGTATTCGACCGTGCAGTTAACACGGCTGCCTAATTCTGGTTCTTGGTCAACGGATGATACCGCCATGGACGGCTCCCCGCGTTGTACATGAGGCCTCTGTGGTCATTTAGGGGCTGGCTCGCTGTGCACGTGAACCCGGTGGGATCGCGGGCGACTGAAACCTGGGTCTGAGCCCAGGTTTTCAGCGGTACCATTAAGAGTGACCTCATCCGGCCATGCAATGAGAAGACCGGTCACACCGAATGACGCGTGCGATTTTACTTTTAAAAAATAAAGCCGAAGCAGTGTTTACTTTTATCAATAGGGGCACACTAGAAGATGAATCTGGTCACGGGACAAAGAATGCAAAACCCATAAAGGGTAAAAAAAAAACTTCCAGAAATTTCCCTGGGGATGAAATTTGTTCAGAACTGTGGAACTCCGTGCGGGTTGGCACGCGGGGTTTGTCACCCCAGAGGCGCGTTCGATGCCACGCTCTGCCAGTGGCGGCGGCGGTCTCCGTCACGCGGAGATGCGGCAGGCCCCGCGAAGCGCTCATGCTCTCCTAGTCGATCCCCTGGACCGCGACTCGCTTTGCATCGGCGCGACTGGACGTGGGCGGGGTGGGGGGGGGTGAGGCCCGGAGTGCCGGCGCCTTCGCCGTCTCGCCGGGTTCACGCTTCGACTCTGAAGCCGCCGCGCTGCGCGCCGTCTCTTCGTTGCGGTCGTCCCTTCTTCCGTGCCGGCGTTCGCTAAAAATTGGCCGCCGTGAGCCGGCGCGGAGGTCGCGAGGCCGAGGGGACGTTGTCCCGTCGCGAATGACCACGGGGGCTGCGTGGGAGAAACGTCCGCGGCGCCTTGCGGCTCGGAACGCCTCGCCCCGTCCCGTCTCGGGGAGGGGTCCGTGCGTGTGCGTGTGTTTGTGAGCGACTGACATTCTGCGCGCGAGAGGTTGGGGCGCTTTGCCCCGCGTTGAGATATAAACGTTGTTGGACTTGAGGCCGGGCTAGGGTCAAATTGTCTGTTTGTGAAGAATTTAAACAAAAAAGAACTGGGACCAACACCAACTGTGGAATTGTGAGTTGTGGCGGGCTCGTGTTTGTGAGGTGTGGCTGCTGGTGCAGAGCACGTGGTGCAGAGCACGTGGGGGAGAGCACGTGGTGCAGAGCACGTGGGGGAGAGCACGTGGGGGAGAGCACGTGGTGCAGAGCACGTGGGGGAGAGCACGTGGTGCAGAGCACGTGGGGGAGAGCACGTGGGGGAGAGCACGTGGGGGAGAGCACGTGGTGCAGAGCACGTGGGGGAGAGCACGTGGTGCAGAGCACGTGGTGCAGAGCACGTGGTGCAGAGCACGTGGTGCAGAGCACGTGGGGCAGAGCACGTGGTGCAGAGCACGTGGGGGAGAGCACGTGGGGGAGAGCACGTGGTGCAGAGCACGTGGTGCAGAGCACGTGGTGCAGAGCACGTGGGGCAGAGCACGTGGGGCAGAGCACGTGGGGCAGAGCACGTGGGGGAGAGCACGTGGGGGAGATCACGTGGGGGAGAGCACGTGGTGCAGAGCACGTGGTGCAGAGCACGTGGTGCAGAGCACGTGGTGCAGAGCACGTGGGGCAGAGCACGTGGGGGAGAGCACGTGGGGGAGAGCACGTGGGGGAGATCACGTGGGGGAAAGCACGTGGGGGGGTGCAGTGCTGTTCGTGGCATCTGTGCTGCCTGCACGGGCGGATTGGGGATTGGTCCGTACCAACAACGAGCTTTGGTCGACGGCTCTCTCCGAGGGGATCAACTCGCCGCCCTTGATGCACCTCGTGGCGGCAACCGGTCTGGGTTTTGAAATCCAGGTTTCAAATCAAAATTTTAAAACCCAGACGAGTCCCAGTTATGGAGCCTGCGCCAAGACGGCGCGTGGAGCAGCATCCAGCGCCAGTCTCTTCATGGGGGGGGGGGGGTCCTTCCCGGTACAGCCCTCGAGCGAGCCACCGCGCCGTTGTTTACAGGAGCTGCTACGGTTCGTCTATCGTCACGGTCCCTGTGAGAGAGGGGAGGGCCGCCTTGAGTTGCGGAGTCCGGGACTCATCGCTCGGCTCTCGAGGGGGCCCGCCACCCGAACGGCCCTCGACTCGCCCGGCCCACCGGCTGCTCGTAGCGGGAGGACCCCTCGTGGGTGGACGAGGAGGAGGCCGTGGGACAGAGGTCGCAACCGGGTACCCGATACCCGTACCCTACCCGATACCCGGCTACCCGTACCCGGCCGGGTACCCGTTTGCGACCCTGGTGCGGCCGGGTACGGGTAGGCCGTGAGTCACTGGTGAGTCACCGTTTGTCACTCATTTCCCAACGTCTTGTCTCTTCTCACAATTCAAGTTCCTAGAATCAACCCACCCGCGCCTGCAACATGGCTTCATCCCAGAGGTCGCAATCAGGTACCCGATACCCGTACCCGGCCGTGTACGGGTAGGGTACGGCCGGGTACGGGTACCCGTTTGCAACCCTGGTGCGGCCGGGTACGGGTAAGGAATCAAAACCCGTTTGCGACCTCTGCCGTGGGAGCGGCCACAGGCCGTGGGAGCAGCCACAGTCCGCGCGGCTGCCCCGAAATCGACCGTGGACGTCGAGACTCGGTGATAAGTGGCGAATATCTTACACGGTCCTGGGCCTCCTCTAGGTCGCCGAATTGGCGGCGCTGTGCTAACCGCTGCACCGCCGCTCCCCGCACCGCGGCTCAACAACGCGGGGGACGCACGCAACGCGTGGGTGCTTTATGGACACAGCCAGAGAGAGAGACGGGTGGGGGGGGACGGCTGAGGTCACTCGTAAGTGTCTTTTATTTGGCAAGTGAACGACAACAGAAGCCCGACTACGACGGAGACACGACACAAGCGCGCCCCGCACGGCGACCATGCACGACGCGACACGCAGCACGAGGACCGCACGGCCGACAAGAAGCCACTGCCACTACCACTGGCACTACCACTGCCACTACCACTGCCACTACCAATGCTCGCGTCTCTATTAAGGCGATCAAGGACATTTTACTGACGTGTAATCTTTTTTTTATTCTTTCAAAATATTTGCTTGTTAAGCCACGGCCACCGAAACACGAAGCGCGGTGGAGAGTTTTAAGTTTTGAGCCGGAGAAGGGAGACAGATGGGAGATTGGGACGCCCCCCCCCCCCGCCGTCTCTGTAATGCCTCGTCGAGTCGAGGCTGGATGACTTCCGTTTGCTGGGAGAGGGGTCCCGCTACGGCTGGGGGTGGTGCCTATGGAGTGCACTCGCTGTGCTGGGACATCCCCGCATCGCGGTGCCCAGAGAAAAGCGCCGCGCACGGGGGAGAAACCGCGCCTCTCCACGCACGCGGGGCAACACCCCACTTGCTCTGCTGCCTGCTACAGGTCGCCCGGCAGGTAGGTAGGGAGGGGGTGGGGTGGGGTGGGGGTCTCGCGCGCAGATGGACGTCGCGCTTGGACTGCACTTGTGTGGCAACAACACCACCACCAACCCTCACCACCCACAGCCATCGTCACACCCAACCACTACCACCACCCCCAACCACCACCACCACAACCAACCACCACCACACCCAACCACCACCACCACACCCAACCACCACCCCCAACCACCACCACCACCCCCAACCACCACCACCATCACACCCAACCACCACCACCACACCCAACCACTACCACCACCACCACACCCAACCACCACCACACCCAACCACCACCACACCCAACCACCACCAACCCAACCACCACCACACCCAACCACTACCACCACACCCAACCACCATCACACCCAACCACCACCACCACCAACCCCAACCACCACCACACTCAGCCACTATCGCCACCATACCCAGGTGAAGTCCGCGGAACGGTGTCGCGTGGCGGTGACGCTGGGGTTTGTAAACCATCGGAGCTGCAATAAGTGGAATTAAATGTGAACTCACCCACTAGGAATTTAATCCGATTTGTTTTATGCGCTCACGGCTGGGCTGAGACCATGAAAGCCCTACACTTGAGAACCCGGATTAGTCAACTCGTCTGTGCGCTTCTGTGAGTCACTGGGTCTCTGTGTAAGTTACTGGGTCTCTGTGAGTCACTGGGTTTCTGTGTGATTCACTGGGTCTCTGTGAGTCACTGGGTCTCTGTGTGAGTCACTGGGTTTCTGTGTGAGTCACTGGGTTTCTGTGTGAGTCACTGGGTTTCTGTGTGAGTCACTGGGTTTCTGTGTGAGTCACTGGGTTTCTGTGTGAGTCACTGGGTCTCTGTGAGTCACTGGGTCTCTGTGAGTCACTGGTGACTGGGCCGAGACGATCACCTCCCTGCACTTGAGCACCAGGACAATGACAGAGACCGGAATTCCAAACCAGGTGTCACAGCCGTGCCGGCTCCGTGGCCTGTGACACGGCCACTATGAAACCCGCGAAGGGTCTCGCCGCCCCTGTATTTGACGAGCCCAGGGACGTGTAAAGCCTCTTGGGATGCTCGCAGCGGCCGGTCGCCGAACACGGCGTGTGCAGGCACCGCACGGGCTGTTCCACAGATGCACCGGCCGCTGTAAAAGCGTTGCAATTTGCCATCGGTTTGAGCCGCGCAGCTTAAAAGTGTTGGTTGGAAAACGAATCCCCCACAATGGAGCTGTTGCAAGCCGAGAAGCCTCGAGTGTGTCCGCACTCCGCGCTATGAACCTCGCTCACCCGAGTTCAATTCCCGACCACGGCTGTCATCCGTGGCGACGGATTTTTTTCAAACGGTTCGGTTCCCCCGGGGGTTCACGTCACCCCCTTTCACCTAAACAGCCAGTGGCCGTGCATGGTGAAGTATTGTCAAGCAACTCTAGATTTGAAGCTTTCGTGACTGCAAGGATTCATACTCTTAGTTCTTTCGGTAAAGTCACGTAGGTAAAAAATGAAATTAAAATTAATTTTAATTTCATTTCTTACCTACGTGACTTTACCGAAAAATTAAGTTAAAAATAATTTTAATTTCATTTCTTACCTACGTGACTTTACCGAAAGAATTAATTTTAAGTTCCTATTTTACCTACGTGACTTTACCGAAAGAACTAAGAGTATGGTCAAGCAGCTCTGCGATCGGCACGGCGCGGGAGAGACGAGGTGTTCATCCGGCAGAGGACTGCGGGTGATCAGCGCTGTTGGGATGTGAGGGCCGCGCGCTCCGCTGTTGCTGTTGTTGTTGTCTAACAGCGCTAGGGAGGCATCGCGAGTCGCCTGACCCCGGGGTTGAACCTCCGCCTGCCCTCTCGGTGGCAACATCGATCACATGTCGTCAACATCGATCACGTGTCGCCAACATCGATCACATGTCAACATCGACCACGTGTCAACATCGACCACGTGTCAACATCGATCACATGTCAACATCGACCACGTGTCAACATCGATCACATGTCAACATCGATCACATGTCAACATCGACCACGTGTCGTCAACATCGTTCACGTGTCAACATCGACCACGTGTCGTCAACATCGACCACGTGTCAACATCGATCACATGTCAACATCGATCACGTGTCGTCAACATCGACCACGTGTCGTCAACATCGATCACGTGTCATCAACATCGATCACATGTCGTCAACATCGATCACATGTCGTCAACATCGATCACGTGTCATCAACATCGACCACGTGTCGTCAACATCGACCACGTGTCGTCAACATCGACCACGTGTCGTCAACATCGACCACGTGTCGTCAACATCGACCACGTGTCGTCATCGTGGCCCTAGAGTGGACGGCGTCGACAAAGAGCCGGGAGTGGTCGTGCAGCAGAGCGACGACGCTGACGACGGCGACGTCCCCACGCCGACACGGCGATCACGTGCCCGCGATACGCGCACCACGGGACCGTGCGGACACCCAATTGAACGTTGGCGGTCTGTACGCCCAATGATGCGCCAAGTCGACGCTTGCATGACCTTGGACGTGAGCAACTAACGAGACGGGATGGACAACTCGTTTTCTTCGTGTGGCTAATGTGGGTGTAGCGCAACGGCTAGATATGAATGAGGCCAGCACAACACAGCCAAAGTCATTTTGGTTCTCCCAACAGAATTCCGTGAGGTGGTTTTTGTCACCTCCCATGGCTCGCACGAGGAGAGGGGGCGAGTCTCCGTGAGGCTCAAGCAGCCGCTTCGCTTGAGAACTCGGGTGTCTCGTCGTCAGCATCATCACTCCAGGGGTCGATAAAACGATTACCACGCACTAAGGCAAGCGGCACGTGGTTGCTATATTTTTTACAAATTTAAATATTATTTCCAAAAAAAGTTTGTGGCTGGGACGGGCGAACGGACGGTCACCTTTTAAAGGACGTGCGCATTACTCGTATTGATTAAAAATCGGGTCGTCGATATTAGGAATTTCCACCACTGGTTCAGGAGGTGAGCTACTGGTGCTAGAGTGGTAAACGCGTCGGGCGAGACCAGTGATCCAGTCACCAATCTCACAGCTCCGCAGGCATAGGCGTTGACAGTGTCCAAGTGACTTCAATCGGCACCACATCAATGGGCCTCCCTCGCTCAGAGCAGAGGTGGCTGAATGAAGCGATTGAAAGGGCAGGCAGTGGTGGCCAGACTGAGCCCACGGACACTAGGGTAGCGCTGTCTTTGAGGTGTGTGTGTGGTGTGGTGAGCCACACGGGGAGAATTCAACCGATCAGAATTTCCCTCCCTCCCAGCGTATCGGACACGGCGATTATAAACCCACGCAGCTTCTCTCTCGGCCCCTTCCGAACTCGAAGAAAAAGCGAAGTGAAGAAAGAGAAAAAATTCGACTGACCGAGTTCTCGTGCGTCGCAAAAATCTGGAATGTAAACCCGCGACCTGGCACGTGCAGTGCTCGCTGGAGGCAGCCGAGCCCCGCGTGGTGCCCTGGGGGCATCGCACGCGTCGCGGTCGATCCACGTGTTGCGCTGCCGACTGATAACGGACAGGACTCACCGCCACGTGTCGAGGTCTCTTTGGTTCCCTTCTCTCTTGGGAACGTCGCCTTTTTGTTTTTTGTGTCGCTGCGAATAAAACTTAAAAGTGTGCGCCCGATTATTGAGGGGACACGCGGCTCTCTCCATCGACTCGCGACTCAACAAGCGCACGCGCGCGGCGGAATTCTGACTCGCCCCGCGGGGCAATTAGACATGTTTGTTTGATTCGACGTGAACATAATCGAACGTTTTTGATCAACTGAACGTGTCGGTGATTTAAATTGTATCAACTCATTTACTTTGTCCTGTTATTATTGTTGTTGTTATTGTTGTTGCGCCGCTGCTGCAAAGCGTTTGTCAAATCACGGGTGGCCCTGATGGCGAAGTTGGCTTTCCAGGCACGTGCTCGGTCGGCCATTTTAAAACACGGGTGACGTCACGCTCGCAGAGAGAAGAGCTCGCGTTGATTTAGCGTGGCGCGTACGACGGCTTTTGTTGATTATAAATGTTGTTGTTATTTAGGGCAGAGACCTCGGCGCTCGTGCTGATGGTAATTTAGTGAGCAGTGAAGGTGCTCAAGCAATCTGGGGCCTCGTGAGATGCCAGTAAAACCTCACTCGCACACACACACCACACACACGGGGCGAATGGCGAAATGGCGCTAACGCTACTTGCTGCACCGCCTCTGGCAGGCACCGCCAGCTCGTTGCCCCCTGTGTCTGAGTGTCATCGCGAGTTTCCACAGCGGAGGTTTCACCTCGCGGTCTGTAGTCGCAATCGCCGAGGTCGTAATTGTATTATGTTTGTGTAGTTATTGTCCCAAGGTTGCGGCAGTTGCGGAGTAGCTGGGCTTGGCTTAATCGTTGCCTTTTTTAAAGTAGCATTTTAAAACAATCTGGATTTCAATGTTTCGGTGCAGTAAATTTAGAGGTCTCGCCCCCCACCATCCCCTTGTTGTCAAACCCCTGGCGGCCCTTCTGCTGGGTCGAATCCCCTTTGATGTGAGGGGTCTGTGAAGGTCACGGGGCAGGTGCGTCAGCCGTGAGAGCTGGGAGGTTTGACTCCACAGCAACAGAGTTGCGTGCCGTGGCTTTTAAGGCCCAAACCACAACAACGCAAGAGACGCCTCGACAACGGGAACACAAACACCAATTATGGAACACCCACGCAGAGGATGCCATCCTCGCCACCTGGTAAATCCATCTCGATGTCTACGTGATCCACCACCGGCACCACCATCGCTCCTTTGTTTCGTTTGTTGTCCTTCCCCCGCACCCACGACTAGCGCGGGTTGGCTTTGTACGGTGCGAAAGAAGTTCAACATACGATGCACACGAGTATCCCAGGCGGGCACGAAGCGTCACGAACGAGCAGCACATCCACAGCGTGAAGCGCTGTGAACACAAAACACTGACACCACCACAGCTGCAGCGCTCACCACTGCGCTCACCACTCCCGAGGCACGGACACTCACCACCACCACGGCGCTCACCACTCTCTCACCCCACGACGCTCACCACTCCCTCCCCACGGCACTCACCACTCTCTCCCCACGGCACTCACCACTCTCTCCCCACGACGCTCACCACTCCCGAGGCACGGACACTCACCACCACCACCCCCCTCCTATTCCTCCAACGCGACCCGCGGTCCCAGACCGGACATCTCACGCCCCCTCGCGCCTGAGTCGATAATAAGAATGCGGTTATCGAGTACAACACACATACTGGATAATCACATGATGGTAACCAGAATAATTAGTGTAAGTAATTACACGCGGGTCGTGGTGCTGGGTTGGTGCTTGCGACGCGGTTGAGAGGAGCGCGCTGCTGTCTGGGTCACGGCTCCTCCTCCTGCTGCTGCTGCTCCACCTGCTGCTCCACCTCCTGTTGCTCCACCTGCTGCTCCACCTCCTGCTACACCTCCTGCTCCTGCTGCTCCTCCTCGTCGCCCTCTCGAGTCGCGTGGCATTGACGACGGGTGGCGTGAGACACGACGGGAGGAGCGACGCGACCGGCGCTCGGTTCGCGACTCGCGTAGCGACTCTCGCGGGCGTGGGGTGGCGAGAGAGTCGGCACGCGGGCGTGAGAGAGAGAGAGATGGTGTGTGGGAGATGATGAGAGAGATGGTGTGTTGGTGAGATGATGAGAGAGAGGGTGTGTGGGTGAGCGTGAGACGCGTTGCGTGAGAGAGAGTGCGTGTGGGTGAGATCACGAGAGAGAGAGAGATGGTGTGTGTGGGTGAGATCATGAGAGAGATGGTGTGTGGGTGGGTGAGATGATGAGAGGGTGTGTGGGAGAGCGTGAGACGCGTTGCGTGAGAGAGAGAGGGCGTGTGGGTGAGATCATGAGAGAGATGTATGGTGTGTGGGAGAGCGAGAGACGCGTGAGACGTGAGGGTGAGAGAAGGCGGAGCTCAATGAGCAGAGCACGCGCGAGCCTCGGCACTGCGACCTCCTCACGCCGCGTCTCACGCATCTCGCGGGGACTGGCGAGGTGGATGGACGAGGGGCCACCTCAGGCGGGAGAGCTGCGTGCCCAGGGCCCCCGCGTGGATGCACCCCCACCACCACCACCACCCCCACCACCACCACCCCCCCCACCACCACCACCACCACCCCCCACACCCCCCCACCACCACCCACTACTTCATGACTGCGCGTACCGCGCGCCGCAGCCGTCGCAGCCGCGTGCCGCTGGCGCGCGCGAGCGCCACGAGGCCGCGCAGCTCGAGCGCCTCCTCCTGCTGCTGATGCTGCTGCTGCTGCTGATGATGCTGCTGCTGCTGCTGCGGGGCCACGGAGCGGCGCTCCCGCCTCGTCACCCGGGCACCACCACCAGCACCACCAACGCCACCACCAGCACCACCGCCGCTGGTGGTGGTGGCGCTCATCGCGGAGTTGGAGTCGTCGCGCTCATCACTGTCGGAGGGGTCGATGCGCTTGACGCGGATGAGCGGCTCGGCAGCAGCAGCAGGAGCAGGAGGAGCGTCTCTGCGAACTCGCTTCACCCGGGCGCGCTGCTGCTGCTGCTGCTGCGGTGCCGCTGCTGCTGCTGCTCCCTTGAGTCTGCGATCCGCAGCGACTCCATCTCCTCCGTCGCCGTACCCCTCCTGCTGCTGCTGCTGCAGCTGCGCGTCGCGACGATACCGGGGGCGCACCTCGTTGCCGGCGTAGCCGTCAGCGGCAGAGCCGAACAGGTAGCCCACGATGCGACCCAGGGCCTCCTCGTCCAGCCGCTGCTGCTGCTGCTGCCCAAAGCCCTCGCCCGCGATGGTGTTGGGCAGCTGCTGCTGCAGCTGCTGCTGCTGCTGGGACGAGGAGAGCTGCTGCCCCCAGCTGCCCCGCGCTGCCGGCGCCCTCCAGCCCCCCCCCCGCCCCCCCCGCCCCCCCCGCGCGCTCCGCCGCCGCCTCCTCGGCGAGCTCCGCGGCCAGGGCGCGCACGAGGGCCTCGGCCAGCTGCGCGTAGCCCAGCTCGCCCTCGGGCGCGTCCGGCTCCACCTCGTCCTCCTCCTCCTCTTCCTCCTCCTCCACGTCGTCGTTTTCGTCGTCGTCGTCATCGTCCTCCACCTCCTGCTCCTCCTCCTCCACGAGGTTGTCCTCCAACTCGGGCTGCTGCTGCTGCCCGAGCTGCAGCAGTAGAAGCTGCTGCAGCTGCTGCTGCTGCTGCAACTGCTGCTGCGCCCTGGGCCCCGCGCCCGGGTACCCCGGGGAGCCGTAGCCCAGCGCGGCCCGCAGCTGCCCCTCGGCCGCGTACTCGGCCGCCAGCTGCCGCAGCCGGGCGAGCTGGGGCCCGCTCAGGTCGGCGAGACCCGCGACTCGCGGCTGCTGCTGCTGCGACCCCGCGGCCTCCGCCAGGCGAGAGCGGCCACCGGCGGCTCCCGGCGGGCCCACCATGGCCCCGGGCCCGCGGCCGTAGGGCCCCGGGGGGGCCGCCGGCTCCTCCTCCCCCCTCCCGGCGGCGCCACGAGCATGGCGCCCTCGTAGGGCAGCGTCGCCTCCAGGCGCGCGGCCAGAAGCTGCGGGCGCGCGCGCGGGTACGGGGCGCCCCGCAGCGCCAGCAGGCGCTCAGCCTGCTGGGACAGCAGCAGCGGCTGGGGGGTGAGGGTGTAGGGTGAGGGTGGGGGTGGAGTGGGGGGGGAGGGTGAGGGTGGAGTGGGTGGAGTGTGTGGAGTGTGTGGAGTGAGGGTAGTGAGGGTGGGGTGAGGGTGGAGGGTGAGGGTGGAGGGTGATGGTGGAGTGAGGGTGGAGTGGGTGGAGTGGGGGGGTGGGGGTGGAGGGTGGGAGTGGAGGGTGAGGGTGGGGGTGGAGTGGGTGTGGGGGTAGTGGGGGTGGAGGGAGAGAGTTTAGTGTCTGCAGTGTGACCACAACTCGAGACGCTCAAGGAGACGATGCCCCCCTCCCTGCCCCCCCTCCCTGCCCCCCCTCCCTGCCCCCCCTCCCTGCCCCCTGGGGCGAGGCCCGCGCGCGGCCCGAGAGGCCCGGGGGGGGGTCTCGCTGAACCCCCCCCCCGTGTTGCCATGGAGACACGGGGGGCCTCGTGAGCGAGTGAGGGGTGGGGAGGGAGCGAGGGGAGGGGTGGGGAGGGAGCGAGGGGAGGGAGCGAGGGGAGGGAGCGAGGGGAGGGAGCGAGGGGAGGGGTGGGGAGGGAGCGAGGGGAGGGGTGGGGAGGGGTGGGGAGGGAGCGAGGGGAGGGAGCGAGGGGAGGGGTGGGGAGGGAGCGAGGGGAGGGAGCGAGGGGAGGGGTGGGGAGGGAGGGTTGGGAGGGAGCGAGGGGAGGGAGCGAGGGGAGGGAGCGAGGGGAGGGAGCGAGGGGAGGGGTGGGGAGGGAGCGAGGGGAGGGAGCGAGGGGAGGGAGCGAGGGGAGGGGTGGGGAGGGAGCGAGGGAGGGTGCGAGGGGAGGGGTGGGGAGGGAGCGAGGGGAGGGGTGGGGAGGGAGCGAGGGGAGGAGCGAGGGGAGGGGTGGGGAGGGAGCGAGAGGAGGGAGCGAGGGGAGGGGTGGGAGCGAGGGGAGGGAGCGAGGGGAGGGGTGGGGAGGGAGCGAGGGGAGGGAGCGAGGGGAGGGGTGGGGAGGGAGCGAGGGGAGGGAGCGAGGGGAGGGGTGGGGACGGAGCGAGGGGAGGGAGCGAGGGGAGGGGTGGGGGAGGGAGCGAGGGGAGGGAGCGAGGGGAGGGGTGGGGAGGGAGCGAGGGGAGGGAGCGAGGGGAGGGAGCGAGGGGAGGGGTGGGGAGGAGCGAGGGAGGGAGCGAGGGGAGGGAGCGAGGGGAGGGGTGGGAGGGAGCGAGGGGAGGG
>NC_136314.1:7264833-7277333 GCF_964198595.1 Lampetra fluviatilis
GGGGGTGCCGATGTTTGTCTGTGGAGCCATTGACACCACCGAGCGGTGCGGGGGTGGGGCAAGGCGCGGCCGTCAGGGGAAGCGTTCGGGAATGGGGTTGGCGTCGGGGGCGCAATGGGGGTCGGAGGGCCGTGCGGTCAAAGCGCTGCAGAGGCGCGTCTCTGTCGCTGTATTTGGGTGGACATGGAGCTGGGGACCTATTCGCGTGTGCTGTGTGTGGTGTTTGTGGTGTGTGTGTGTGCAGTGTGTGTGTGGTGTATGTGTGGCAGTGTGTGTGGGTGTGCGGTGTGTGTGGTGTATGTGTGCAGTGTGTGTGTGCGGGTGTGTGGTGTATGTGTGGTGTGTGTGGGGTGTTTGTGTGTGTGTGTGGTGTGTGCGTAGTGTATGTGTGGTGTTTTGTGTGTGTGTGTGCGTAGTGTGTGTGTGGGGTGTGTGTGCTGTGTGTGTGGTGTATGTTGGTGTGTGTGTATGTGTGGGTACGTGTGTGGGGTGTGTGTGCTGAGTGCGGGTGTTAACGGCGCGTCCCACCTGCCAGAGTTTATTACCAGCGTGCTGTTTGCACACCTGTGCCTGTGCAATCGCCTCTCATTTTGAAGCAATCACGGCCTTCATCACCGATATTTGTGTGCCCTGTGTGTTCCGTGGGCGATTATATCGTTGAACCGATGCTTTGTGCCGATACGTCGTAGCTGATGCGCAATTTATTCTGTAAACTCGTAGCAACGTTGGCGAATGATGACGATGATGCTGCTGCTGCTGTATGTTAAACTTCTTTCGCACCGTACGTAGTCAACCGTGCTAATGGGAGGCGCCGTTCAATATCCGGTCGCTGCAGCTGCCGCGCGAGTTGAATTCGTCGCTAATTGAGATGTTTATTTTAAGAAACCCCCACTCAGCACCATTTCCTCCGTGCCAAGATCGTTGTTTGACATTCAGAGCGAGCTCGCTTTGAAGCAGCGAGGCAGTGGAGGAGGAACGATCCAATAGCCGAGCGGCAGCCATGGCCGTGCACACAGCAACAACGCGTACCCCTTGCTGCAGCTGGCGCCGGTCAAACCACGCAGCAACGCGGAACACGCGTGGCGGAGAGCGTACACATACGTGCGTCATGCATGTGTCATACGTGCGTGCGGTGCTGATTCATTGCGCGTCGTCATCAGTTGGTTAAACGAGGCATCTCGCGAACGCGCACGTCGGTGACACAAAGGGACCGCATGGGGTGACGCCGCGATGGGAATGGAGTCGTTCGCTGTGGTCGTTCGCATTGAAATGTTGCCGCAGCGCCAGCGTCTCGGACTCTCACCTTGGCCGTGGGCGCTGCTGGCGATGGCGAGGACCGCAACGAGCAGTGGAGACGAGCAGAGCCATCGCTGTGGCGGAGAGACGCGCGGGGAGGGCTCGTGGGGAGGCTCGGGGTGGAGAGCGCACGGGGATGAGGGTTTGGGTGGAGAGCGCAACGGGAGAGGGTTTGGGTGGAGAGCGCAACGGGGAGAGGGTTTGGGTGGAGAGCTCAACGCTGCTGCTGCTGCCGCTGTCCGAGGTGCTGAACAACGGAGCGGGGGGAGGAGGAGGAGCGGAGAGAATATGGCGAGGCAGGGAGGGAGGGGCCCTGTGGTGTTGGGAGGGTGGGGGAGGGTGGGGGAGGGGCCTTGGTGAATAGGGGGTGGATAAGGAGGGCGAATAGGAGAGATAAGGAATTCGGCTTTGTGCGTGTGTTGGTGAATAGGAGAGATACAGGAATGGAGCTGTGTGTGTGTGTTGGTGAATAGGAGAGATACAGGGAATGGAGCTGTGTGTGTGTTGGTGAATAGGAGAGATACAGGGAATGGAGCTGTGTGTGTGTTGTTGAATAGGAGAGATACAGGGAATGGAGCTGTGTGTGTGTTGGTGAATAGGAGAGATACGGGGAATGGGGCTGTGTGTGGTTGGTGAATAGGAGAGATACAGGGAATGGAGCTGTGTGTGTGTTGGTGAATAGGAGAGATACAGGGAATGGAGCTGTGTGTGTGTTGGTGAATAGGAGAGATACAGGGAATGGAGCTGTGTGTGTGTTGGTGAATAGGAGAGATACAGGGAATGGAGCTGTGTGTGTGTTGGTGAATAGGAGAGATACAGGGAATGGAGCTGTGTGTGTGTTGGTGAATAGGAGAGATACAGGGAATGGAGCTGTGTGTGTGTTGGTGAATAGGAGAGATACAGGGAATGGAGCTGTGTGTGTGTGTTGGTGAATAGGAGAGATACAGGGAATGGAGCTGTGTGTGTGTGTTGTTGAATAGGAGAGATACAGGGAATGGAGCTGTGTGTGTGTTTTTTTGAATAGGAGAGATAAGGGAATGGAGCTGTGTGTGTGTTGGTGAATAGGAGAGATACAGGGAATGGAGCTGTGTGTGTGTTTTTTTGAATAGGAGAGATAAGGGAATGGAGCTGTGTGTGTGTTGGTGAATAGGAGAGATACAGGGAATGGAGCTGTGTTGGTGAATAGGAGAGTGAGGGGGGGGTGGGCTGTGTGTGTTGGTGAATAGGAAAGAGAGGCAATGATGCTGTGTGTGTGTTGATGGAGAGGAGAGTAAATGGGGCTGTGTGTGTGTTTGTGAATAGGAGAGATACAGGGAATGGAGCTGTGTGTGTGTTGGTGAATAGGAGAGATACGGGGAATGGAGCTGTGTGTTTTGGTGAATAGGAGAGATACAGGAATGGAGCTGTGTGTGTTGGTGAATTGGAGAGATACAGGGGATGGAGCTGTGTGTTTTTTTGAATAGGAGAGATACGGGGAATGGAGCTGTGTGTGTTGGTGAATTGGAGAGATACAGGGGATGGAGCTGTGTGTTTTTTTGAATAGGAGAGATACGGGGAATGGAGCTGTGTGTGTTGGTGAATAGGAGAGATACGGGAATGGAGCTGTGTGTTTTTTTGAATAGGAGAGATACGGGAATGGAGCTGTGTGTGTGTTGGTGAATAGGAGAGTGAGGGGGGGGGGGTGGGGCTGTGTGTGTTGGTGAATAGAAAAGAGAGGCAATGATGCTGTGTGTGTGTTGATGGAGAGGAGAGTAAATGGGGCTGTGTGTGTGTTTGTGAATATGATAGGGAATGGAGCTGTGTGTGTGTTGGTGAATAGGAGAGATACAGGCAATGGGGCTGTGTGTGTGTTGGTGAATAGGAGCTCTGCCTGCTTCTGTCAGGGCATGTGGGTTGCAAGGCCGCGCCTGTGAAAGGAGCCGTGTGGTGCTGCGTGAATGGGCAGCCGGTCACTGTGACGAGGAATGCAACAAATATAAAGAACCCCCGTATAGCCTTAACAGACTGTTGTGGCAAGTGCAGTTAGCGAGTAGCACCTACGAATTCCGGTATAACACCCGAGGGGGTGGGTGGCCCAACACCACGCCCGGCCGCCTTTGTCTCCCCAGTGGCGATGTTTGCACGTCGCACCGGCTACTAATTTAAGGTCGAGACAATCATCACTGGTGTTGGCCGTGAGCTGGACTCGAAGTCGGGTCGCCGGATTCGTAGCGCAGTGCGCTAACCGCTGCGCCACCGCTCCTCATCACCGCTCCCCATCACCAGCGCCATCCCCCGCGTGTTCCTCGCGTCGAGGACGCGGTGCTCATCGCGAGCTTCGCGGCGTCTTCATCGAGCAGCGGGGGCCTCGCAATCAATGAAGATAAACACGTCACGTGGCATAATACAACCAATAAAATTATCACGCAATCATCATCAGGTGTGAACACCACAGCAAGAAAATGTTCTTGCTGTGGGTTTCACACTTGATGGTGATTGCTTGTGTTGCAATCGAAACGTCGTGAGAATTGTATTGTATTGTTTTATTATTATTTTTTTTATTTCCCTTCTACGTGACTTTACCGAAAGAACCAAGAAGAATTTCGAGCTTTCGTGACTGCAGGGATTCATCTTCTTGGTTCTTTCGGTAAAGTCACGTAGAAGGGAAATAATAAAATAAGCTTGGTGGTGGTGCTCATTCAGACGCTGTCTTTCCGACAGACCTGTTCTTCACCTGAGGACGGCTGCTTGCGTTGTGTCCGAAAACGTCGTGAGAATTGTATTTTATAATGTTTTATTATTTATTATTTCCCTTCTACGTGACTTTACCGAAAGAACCAAGAATATAATACAACCAATGAAGACGAACACGACACGTGGCATGATACAACCAATGAGGACCTGGCCCTCGGTGGCCACGCTGCTGCACGTGGCTGCTCTAACCCAGCGCCGTGGAGGTAGTAGCGAGGGTTGGTAAATCACACAAAGATGTTGTGAAACTCCCTTCCACCCGTGGGCGTTGAGGGCGTTGCCACAGCCCTGGCCCGCCAGAAGGCAGTACAGCGAGTGGACTAATCGCCATCTGTGTCCATCTGTACAGGGATAGAGTGTTGCCCCCTCGCGCAAGGCGTGGGTTTATCTCCGGGTGCTTCGATTTCCTCCGCCGCCTCCTACACGTGAATAGTAAACACGACTCGTCATCGATTGCTTGAAAAGTGCTTCACATTAAACCCCAACGTAGCAACAGGACCCTCCTGAAAAGGGGCCGTCCATAAATGACGTCACGCACCTGGGGGGGGGGGGTTCAGACATTTGTGACGATGTGTGACGAGGGGGGAGGGGTTGAGAAATGTGACGTCACATCAAAATGCGCAACTTTAAATAAATATAGACAACACGTTTTACTTAATAAAATAGACTTTTTAATAAATGTTTTTCCTACAACATCAGAGTGCAGCGCCACATTAAATACGCACTACAATGACAATCGTTTAAAGCGATTTGAAGCATGTTTTATTTTCAAAATGGAAATATGGTTGGGGGGGGCAGAGCTTTGTGACGTCATATTTGAGGAGGGGGGGTCTGACTTTTTGTGACGCCGTGTGACGAAGAGGGGGGGGGGGGGTAAAAAATCGTCCAAAATCGCGTGACGTCATTTATGAACGGCCCCAAACGAGTGAGTCTGCTGGATAAATGAGCAAATCATTACGTCGTAAGTAAATCGAGCACTTTAGTTAAACATTACGAAGCAGTGACTGAGATGCAGCAGGCGTCTCTAGCACACGCGCGGACGCCGAGTGCCCGTCGCTCTTGTCGTCCGCGCGGGTCGAGGTGGAGGTGCTTTGACCCCCCCCACCCCCCCCAGCTCCGCTCAGTGCCGCTCATCGTCCCACGGGGCCCTGGTGCCGCACGGCGGCCTCGGGCCCAGGGCGCAGCGCGCTCCGGGACACGCGGCGTGGGCTCCTCTCGCCCGCGGATCGACTATCAGAGTTAGACTGGTAACTTAAATCTACGTTGTCTTATGGTTACTCATCTTCTTGGTTCTTTCGGTAAAGTCACGTAGAAGGGAAATAATAAAATGAGAAAAATAAACCAATAAAATAATTCTCACGACGTTTCGGCCACAACGCAAGCAGCCGTCCTCAGGTGAAGAACAGGTCTGTCAGGAAGACACTCTTTGTTTTTTCGGTAGAGTCACGTAGGTTAAAAAAGAAAACAAATAAATTAAATGACGACGTTTCGGAGGCAACACAAGCCTCCGTCTTCAGGTGGAACCGTCACAGCAGAATCACTGATTAACCTACGTGACTTTACAAATCTGGAATGTCTTGTGGTCGTTATTGTTTGACTTGCATCCCACTGGGATTTTTGCACACAGCGTTGAAATACGGTGCTTTTTTCTGGAAGACTTTGCTGTTTTTTTCCTGGAGCGAACGTCAAGAAACCCCCCCCCCCCCCTTCGTCGAGCTCCGCTGCGTGGGAGGTCACTCCTCTTCCACCTCTACTGCTGCTGCCCCCTCTGTCTGGAACCCCCTCTCCCAGATGGTCCACACACCGCCAGCACCCAGTGGGTGGCCGGGCTCCAGCCCCCTCCTCCACTGCCTCCTCTCCCGTTCCCATTCCTTGCTGCTGCCCCGCCCCCACGAGCCCCGCCCCCTCCCACGAGCCCCGCCCCCTCACACGAGCCCCGCCCCCCCCCCCACGCGCCCAGCCCTCTCCCACGAACCCCGCCCCCTCTCACTAGCCCCCCTCTCACTAGCCCCGCCCTCTCTCACTAGCCCCGCCCCCTCTCACTAGCCCCCCCACTAGTCCCCGCCCCCTCCCCCACTAGCCCCGCCCTCTCCCACTTGCCCCGCCCCTCTCACGAGCCCCGCCCCCTCCCACGAGCCCCGCCCCCTCACTAACCCCGCCCCTCCCACTAGCCCCGCCCCCTCCCACTAGCCCCGCCCCTCCCACTAGCCCCGCCCCCTCTCACGAGCCCCGCCCCTCTCACGAGCCCCGCCCCCTCCCACGAGCCCCGCCCCCTCACTAGCCCCGCCCCCTCCCACTAGCACCGCCCCCTCCCACTAGCCCCGCCCCCTGCCCACGGACAGCGCCGAGGACTCCACCGCGAGCGTCGCCCTCTAGCGGGCGTCACGGGAGACGCGAGTCCTGAGTGGAGCACAGGCGACGTGAAAGATCCCGGTGACGTCACAGACCCCGGTGACGTCACAGACCCCGGGCACGTTAAAGACCCCGGGCATGTGAAAGACCCCGGTGACGTCACAGACCCCGGGCACGTTAAAGACCCCGGTGACGTCACAGACCCCGGGCACGTGAAAGACCCCGGTGACGTCACAGACCCCGGGCACGTTAAAGACCCCGGTGACGTCACAGACCCCGGGCACGTGGGCACAGCAGGAGCTGCTGCGACATCACCAGGCAACATTCGTCGAGTTACTTCCTGTGACCAAATCGCCCCATCTCATTGGATCTCTCAAAGCTAAGCGGGGCTGAGCCTGCTGGGCAGCTGAACCTGCTGGGCAGCTGAGCCTGCTGGGCAGCTGAGCCTGCTGGGCAGCTGAGCCTGCTGGGCAGCAGCGCTTGGACGAGCGGAGCGCCGTGCATCATAAAGGGTTGCTGTAGGCTGCTTAGCAGCAAGAGGGCAAACTCAATTGTCTATCCATTGTACCGTACGTCTATGCTCCCCCCGCCTTCACCCACCCGCACTGACCAGCGCGGTGAAGTATGGTCAAACAACGTCCACGAGCCGCAAGGTGTGATGATTGGGGCCCTTAACCCAGCAGTGGAGTTGATGACGGTGTTTGTAAATGCGTGTGTGGTCCAGTGGTGATCGTGCAGACCAGCCGGTGTGTTCCACGTTGCTGTTTGTCGCCACGTGTGATTGTGTGGTAATCGTGTAATGCGCAATATTAATCGACAGTATTACATCGATTATCTGAACAGGTCCTGGGCCTCCCCTATGTCGACTCAACCTCAAATGAGTACCTGGCGTGGTGTGTAAACATCGCTGCTGTCCACCCATACCCTGCCGGCATTCATGGGTGCTACTCGCTAACAGCACTTGCCACCAACAGCTTGTTAAAGGCTTTACGGGGATCTGTGTGTCTCTGTGTACTTGCTGTCCACTGGGCCTCTTGACATGCAAGTCCCACCACCAATGTGCTCCATCAAAGAGCGTCCACTGGACACTTGGGTGGCATCGTGCGGGATTGAAGAGTTGACACGAACCCCCCCACCCCGAGCCCAGCTCCCCCCAGTCCCCCACCGTGACATCGGCACGCCCGTTGGTTGTGAGCGTGCGATCATAATCACAACAACAACAATTAGAATGATAATTGGTTTTTTACCCTTTTATCTGGCAACAAAACTGACACCTTTTTTACGAGGAGTCATGTTTGCATAGACCACAATACCTGCAGTCATAGTGCAAACAAAAAATATAACTCTGATAATGTATGCACTGTCCTTGAAGTTGATTGGTCCACACCCGAGACAGCTTTCCTTAGAGCCTAGTCTCACATGGGTTGGACCAGATGACGCCAATCAACTTCAAGGACAGTGCATACATTATCAGAGTTATGTTTTTTGTTTTGTTGCCAGATAAAAAGGTAAAAAAACAATTATTATATTTATTACTGGCAAATGAGGTACCAATGTTGTAAACAATTAGAATGTATTATATAACACTTTATTTCGCAATAAACTCTATAAATACAAGGCCTAACACTGTACATTTGGCACCAAAACAGCAGCTAGTGAAGCCCGATTGCACCCCGCCCCGCCCCCCGATTAATGAGACCGTGGGGGGGGGGCGTTAAGAGCTGTCGACAACAGAGCGGAGGGGGGGGGGCACCGAGGGCATGGACAGAGGGGAGCCGTCACCGCACGAGCCGCCTCTGTGCGAGAGGCCCACTACCCGAGAGATGGAGCAGCAAATCCCCCACATCGCCACCAATCCATCGCCCATTGACATCCACTGATCCATTGGTGAGGCAGTGGCCCACGTGGCACAGAGGTGCGAGCCACCAAGTCCCCCCCCCCTTACCCCCCCCCCCCCACCGCCGAGACCCTGAGTTTGAATCCAGGTTTCCGAATCAACGTCGCAGCAGCAACAGAAAGACACCGATATTACAACTTTGGATTTGAACGCAATTGTTGCGAAATTCGCCAGCTCTCGGAATTCAAATTTCAGGTCGAGGATCGCGAGATCAACGTCAACTTCGTAGCGAGGTGTGAGAAATTTCGCACCTCCCCCCCCACCCCCCCATTGAGTCGAGATGAAAAGGGCCACTCGAAGGGATTGTTCCAGAAGAAAGTTTTGTTACATCACCTTCCGCGGACCATTCTGGCAGGCGGGGGGGGGGGGAAGGGGGTGACGCTGCTCTTCCGCGTTTCCGACGGCACGCGTGTCCGATGCGGTTCACTCTCGGGGAATCGCGACGTTCAACAAACTCTTGACGCACGATCGCATCGTCGTGACGATTCGTGGGCTCTGATCGAATCGTCACGGCTCTAGTTTGCACCTTTTCCTGCACGACGGTCAAACTGGCATCAGCCGTTCTGCCGATTCGCCGTTCCGTGTGTCGGTGTCAACACGCGGTTGGCACGGACCCTGGCACGAGGCATGACCCCTTCCATCTCCAACCCCCTCGCCGTCTCCATAACTCGGCGTGTGGGCCCCTCCGCCTCGTGGACACCGGTGCAGCTGCACCGCCTACACCTGCAACACCTACACCTGCAACACCTGCAACACCTACACCTGCAACACCTACACCACCTACACGACCTACACCACCTACACCACCTACACCTGCACCGCCTACACCTGCAACACCTACACCTGCAACACCTACACCTGCAACACCTACACCACCTACACCTGCAACACCTACACCACCTACACCACCTACACCACCTACACCTGCAACACCTACACCTGCAACACCTACACCGCCTACACCTGCAACACCTACACCTGCAACACCTACACCTGCAACACCTGCAACACCTACACCTGCAACACCTACACCTGCAACACCTGCAACACCTACACCTGCAACACCTACACCACCTACACTACCTACACCTACACCACCTACACCTGCAACACCTACACCACCTACCCCTGCAACACCTACACCTGCAACACCTACACCGCCTACACCTACACCGCCTACACCTACACCACCTACACCTGCAACACCTACACCGCCTACACCTGCAACACCTACACCTGCAACACCTACACCTGCAACACCTGCAACACCTACACCTGTAACACCTACACCTGCAACACCTGCAACACCTACACCTGCAACACCTACACCACCTACACCACCTACACCTACACCACCTACACCTGCAACACCTACACCACCTACCCCTGCAACACCTACACCTGCAACACCTACACCGCCTACACCTACACCACCCTACACCTACACCGCCTACACCTAAACCACCGACACCGCCTACACCTGCAACACCTACACCACCTACACCACCTACACCACCCACACCTACACCACCTACACCTACACCACCTACACCACCTACACCACCCACACCTACACCACCTACACCTACACCACCTACACCACCTACACCTACACCGCCTACACCTACACCTACACTGCCTACACCTACACCACCTACACCTACACCACCTACACCACCTACACCTACACCACCTACACCACCTACAACTACACCACCTACACCACCTACACCTACACTGCCTACACCTACACCACCTACACCTACACTGCCCTACACCTACACCACCTACACCTACACCTACACCACCTACACCTACACCACCTACACCTACACCGCCCTACACCTACACCACCTACACCTACACCACCTACACCACCTACACCTACACTGCCTACACCTACACCACCTACACCTACACCGCCTACACCTACACCACCTACACCACCTACACCTACACCACCTACACCTACACCACCTACACCGCCTACACCTACACCACCTACACCTACACTGCCCTACACCTACACCACCTACACCTACACCTACACCACCTACACCTACACCACCTACACCTACACCGCCCTACACCTACACCACCTACACCTACACCACCTACACCACCTACACCTACACTGCCTACACCTACACCACCTACACCTACACCGCCTACACCTACACCACCTACACCACCTACACCTACACCACCTACACCTACACCACCTACACCGCCTACACCTACACCACCTACACCGCCTACACCACCCACACACTCCCCGACGGCTGTGCCGCCGGGCCAGGCGCTGGCTGTCGCTCGCAATCTCTCGCGTGCTGTGCGCACTGGTGGCGTGCTGTGCGTACTGGTGGCGTGCTGTGCGCACTGGTGGCGTGCTGTGCGCACTGGTGGTGTGCTGTGCGTACTGGTGGTGTGCTGTGCGCACTGGTGGTGTGCTGTGCGCACTGGTGGCGTGCTGTGCGTACTGGTGGCGTGCTGTGCGTACTGGTGGCGTGCTGTGCGTACTGGTGGCGTGCTGTGCGCACTGGTGGCGTGCTGTGCGCACTGGTGGCGTGCTGTGCGTACTGGTGGCGTGCTGTGCGCACTGGTGGCGTGCTGTGCGTACTGGTGGTGTGCTGTGCGCACTGGTGGTGTGCTGTGCGCACTGGTGGCGTGCTGTGCGTACTGGTGGTGTGCTGTGCGCACTGGTGGTGTGCTGTGCGCACTGGTGGTGTGCTGTGCGTACTGGTGGTGTGCTGTGCGCACTGGTGGTGTGCTGTGCGCACTGGTGGTGTGCTGTGCGTACTGGTGGTGTGCTGTGCGTACTGGTGGTGTGCTGTGCGTACTGGTGGCGTGCTGTGCGTACTGGTGGTGTGCTGTGCGCACTGGTGGTGTGCTGTGCGTACTGGTGGTGTGCTGTGCGCACTGGTGGCGTGCTGTGCGTACTGGTGGTGTGCTGTGCGTACTGGTGGCGTGCTGTGCGTACTGGTGGCGTGCTGTGCGCACTGGTGGCGTGCTGTGCGTACTGGTGGTGTGCTGTGCGCACTGGTGGTGTGCTGTGCGCACTGGTGGCGTGCTGTGCGTACTGGTGGCGTGCTGTGCGCACTGGTGGTGTGCTGTGCGCACTGGTGGTGTGCTGTGCGTACTGGTGGCGTGCTGTACGTACTGGTGGCGTGCTGTGCGCACTGGTGGTGTGCTGTGCGCACTGGTGGTGTGCTGTACGTACTGGTGGCGTGCTGTGCGCACTGGTGGTGTGCTGTGCGCACTGGTGGCGTGCTGTGCGCACTGGTGGCGTGCTGTGCGCACTGGTGGTGTGCTGTGCGTACTGGTGGTGTGCTGTGCGCACTGGTGGTGTGCTGTGCGCACTGGTGGTGTGCTGTACGTACTGGTGGCGTGCTGTGCGCACTGGTGGCGTGCTGTGCGCACTGGTGGTGTGCTGTGCGTACTGGTGGTGTGCTGTGCGTACTGGTGGTGTGCTGTGCGCACTGGTGGTGTGCTGTGCGCACTGGTGGCGTGCTGTGCGTACTGGTGGTGTGTTGTGCGCACTGGTGGTGTGCTGTGCGCACTGGTGGCGTGCTGTGCGTACTGGTGGTGTGCTGTGCGCACTGGTGGTGTGCTGTGCGCACTGGTGGCGTGCTGTGCGTACTGGTGGTGTGCTGTGCGCACTGGTGGTGTGCTGTGCGTACTGGTGGCGTGCTGTGCGTACTGGTGGTGTGCTGTGCGCACTGGTGGTGTGCTGTGCGCACTGGTGGCGTGCTGTGCGTACTGGTGGTGTGCTGTGCGCACTGGTGGTGTGCTGTGCGCACTGGTGGCGTGCTGTGCGTACTGGTGGTGTGCTGTGCGTACTGGTGGTGTGCTGTGCGTACTGGTGGTGTGCTGTGCGCACTGGTGGTGTGCTGTGCGTACTGGTGGTGTGCTGTGCGTACTGGTGGTGTGCTGTGCGCACTGGTGGTGTGCTGTGCGTACTGGTGGCGTGCTGTGCGCACTGGTGGCGTGCTGTGCGTACTGGTGGTGTGCTGTGCGTACTGGTGGCGTGCTGTGCGCACTGGTGGTGTGCTGTGCATACTGGTGGTGTGCTGTGCGTACTGGTGGTGTGCTGTGCGCACTGGTGGCGTGCTGTGCGTACTGGTGGTGTGCTGTGCGTACTGGTGGCGTGCTGTGCGCACTGGTGGTGTGCTGTGCGTACTGTTGGTGTGCTGTGCGCACTGGTGGTGTGCTGTGCGCACTGGTG
>NC_136314.1:7882333-8039295 GCF_964198595.1 Lampetra fluviatilis
ACGTCACGCACCTAGGGGGGGGTCAGACATTTGTGACGATGTGTGGCGATGGGGGGGATTTGAGAAATGTGACGTCACATCAAAATGCGCAACTTTAAATAAATATAGACAACACGTTATGTTTAATTAAATATACTTTTTAATAAATGTTTTCTCCTACAACATCAGAGTGCAGCGCCACATTAAATACGCACTACAATGACAATAGTTTAAAGCGCTTTGAAGCATGTTTATTTTTTGGGGGGGGGCAGAGTTTTGTGACGTAATATTTGAGGGGGGGTCTGACTTTTTGTGACGCCGTGTGACGAGGGGGGGGGGGTCAAAAATCGTCAAAAATCGCGTGACGTCATTTATGGACGGCCCCCAAACCCGTAGTGGTTTACTGATATGTAACGTTGCTTATATTCTCTGACGCTGATTAGTATTGTGTCTAAACCCGTAATGGGGTTCTGGATGTACACACGCTTTAAACATTCTCGTGCACACAATATATTCTACATGGTGGGCCAAAATGTCCCTATACCCCCATTTCCCCGTATTAGTCCGCAGTAGCCTATGTGACAGGGATATTAAGGACTTCTCGCCCACACTGTAAAATACGTGGATGTACATGTCTACTCTTTGGTAGAAAGAGAAAATAATAAATTAAATAATTGCATACGACGTTTTGATTGCAACACAAGCAATCATCATCAAGTACAAATGAAAGAGAAAACAAACCTAGTAAACTTAGAAATACAATGCACTACAACACAGAGAGTCGGCTAACATAACAGTCAACACCATACACCCTTGTAGTTGTGTTGTATTGTGTGTTGTATTGCCTTATATGTCTAAGTTTACTAGGTTAGGTTTTTCTTTCATTTGTACCTGATGATGATTGCTTATGTTGCAATCGAAACGTCGTATGGTAGTATTTAATTTATTATTTCCTCTTTCTCCGTGACTTTACCGAAATAACTAAAGAGTAATTCCTGCAGTCACGAAAGCTCCAAATCAAGTTTGTACGTGTCTACTCGAAAACACGTGTACAACGCCTGCTGTACATGTACAGACGACCACGTACATTATAGGTATTCTACAGTGAGTGGGCGAGAAGGCCCTATACCCCCCATTTACCTGTTAACCCATAGTTGCCGAGAAGACCGCGGTGGAGGGTGACTTCTGTTCGTGAAATCACTCGGTGTTTGCATGGCACCCTCTAGTGGTGTTGACTGTGTACAACGAATACAGCTTCCAAGGCTGGATGTAACTAAAGAAGCTAACCATTCACCCCACTTGAAACAATGTATTTTTTTTATTACACGCTTTTATTTAACTCACTCTGTCTGTTGTTGTTGTCTTATCCTCAAATCTTGTAACTCAATTTTAACTCACTTCCCAATGTGGTATCGACTGCAAACGTGGTATACTTATGTCATACTGATGACAATACTATATTCTATCATTAAAAATAAAAAAAAAATTAAACATTATGTTTTATATGTTATGTTTCGGCTTGGGTCTAATTGTCCACGCTCAACTGACGTTGGCTGTAATTGGCCACGGTCCCTTACGTTATGGCAAGCTTCGGGGCCACTTCCTGGACTCGTGGAGTTCTTCCATTACTAGTAGGGTACATTTCATTAAAGCGTGTTTTTAAAAAGTATTTTTTAAATATTACTTATTTTAACACAGCCCGTCAGCCATACGACCTTCTTGGAGTGCATAATTCCAGCAGCATTGCTTGAATAGAAGTTAACTCTGGGACTGGTTTCGACACAACGTGTCTCATCAGCAGAGGTTCAGATTTACTTGGTTGAAGCAATGCTGCTGAAATGATGAAAATTACAAGTTTTGTTTTTACCCATCCCATCAGACACACGCCTCCACATGTATCACCGCATAAAATAAACTTGTATCTTATATTGGTTTTTTTTTCATGTGGGAGAGACATAATTTAATTCTGCTTATATTTTCCGACGCTGATGATTATTGTGTGGTACTGAACCCTTAGTGGATGTGGTACAACCCTGTGTCAATCCACTGCTGGATTTTCAGTTTGCACATAGTCACATAGTCACTTTAAGATGTTTTCTTGTTCATGTTTTAGTTTTTTGTTTGTTGCGGTTGCACCCGATTCAAGAGCCGAATGGCTCACAGGGCTCTACCTAATAAATTAAACATGAACTTGGCCTCCTCGCCACGCCGGTGTCGGTCTTCCGGGATGGGAGGGGTAGGGAGGGGGGATGTTCACCTACAACTTCAACCACGCCAGATGCTCCAATAGATGACACTGCACGGAAAAGAATCAAAGAATAGATTCGCTGACTGACCGCTGCGATTGTGTCGCGTGACATTTAATGGGAATCGCAAGGGGGGTGGAGCCAATCACGGTACACGTGTAGGGGGCGTGGTCTACTCGCTGTGTGGGCGGGGTTTAAACAAAGAGGGCGTGGTTTGGGCATTTAGGCACGCCTCCCTTCATTTTTTGTCCCCGACAGGAATATCAGAGCTTCGGGAGAGTTAAGAGTTTTCTTCTTGGTTCTTTCGGTAAAGTCACGTAGAAGGGAAGTAATAAAACACAAAAAATTAAATATTTTATTACTTCCCTTCTACGTGACTTTACCGAAAGAACCAAGAAGATGAATCCCTGTAGTCACGAAAGCTTTAAATCGAAAGTTAAGAGTTAATTGAAACAAGCGGGTTTAGGCAGGTGTCCATTGCGCTGTGATCCGTGATGTTTTTGTGCTGCTGCGGTGTGAACCTGAATCGTTTTTTTGTTAATAAAATACTTTTGGGGGGGGGAAACAACACGGGGGGGGGCTGTCGAATTAGATTTTCATTGAATGGCGTGGCCTGTGGCTACGTGGGCGTGGCTTGTGGCTACGTGGGCGTGGCCTGTGGCTACGTGGGCGTGGCATGTGGCTACGTGGGCGTGGTTTGTGGGGACGTGGCATGTGGCGACGTTGGCTTGGTCTGTTGCTACGTGGGCGTGGCTTGTGGCAACGTAGGCGTGGCCTGTGGCTACATGGGCGTGGTCTGTGGCTACGTGGGTGTGGCCTGTGGCTATGTGGGCGTGGCTTGTGGGGACGTGAACGTAGACGTGGTAATCGTGGGCGTGGTCTGCGGGGGTTTGAGGGGGGCGTGGCTCTGTGGGTTTAATTCGCCGTGGGCGTGCGAGGTGACGTCACCGCCAGCTGATCGGCGCCTGACGTCACCGCGTTTAGGTTGTTGTTGGGCAGCAAGATCTTCCCTTGGTTCGCTCTCACCTTTTGTGTCGCCTCTCACTTCACTTTCCCCCGCGCGTCTTTGTCTCTCTCTCTGCTTCACTGCCCTGTTCTCGCTCCCCTCCTCCTCCTCGCTCTCGTCTCGCCCGCTCGGATTAACGCGTCCCGCGATGTCGTCGCCGAGTCCCGGCAAGAGACGGATGGACACAGATGTGGTGAAGCTGTATCCATCCCAGTGATGGCATGCGAACCAGGGAGACTGCCTGTGTGTTTGTGTGTACCTGTGTGTGATTGTCTTTGTGTGTGCGAGGTAGTATGTGTGTCTGTGTAAGTTGTGTGTGCCCGTGTATTTGTGGTTGTGTATTTGTGAGTGGTTATGTGTGTATGCCTGTGTGGTTTTATATTTGTGTGCCTGTGTAGTTGTATATTTGTGTGTTTCTTCGTGGTTGTGTATGTTTGTGTCTGTGAGTGTGGTTTTGTGTGTTTTCAGTTGCCAGTATATGCGTCGGTGTGTGCCTTCGTGTGTATGACTTCTACACAGAATGTACAGCGCACCTTGGTATTTGTTGTGTACGTGTGACTTTGTGATTGTGTGCCTTTGTGTATGTGTGTAAGTGGGTTTGTGTCTGCGTGTGTGTATTTGTGTGTGTGTGGATAAGTGCGTGTCTTGTGTTTCTATTTATGTGCAAGTGTCTCTTGTGTGTGGATATAAATGGCTGACTGCCCTACGACCTCGGCGAGCCGAGTTCGATTCCCTGCCATCGATAAAGTGCTGAGCGATAACCTCGTCCGTCCTGGGCCTCCCTTAGGTCGACTCATCCTTCATACACAGTACATAACATGTATTGTGTAAATAACAGCAACGACACTGGGGAGACAAAGGCGGCCGGTTGTGGTGATGTACACATACACCACCCGAAACCGGCCTTAATAGGTGCTCGCTAACTAAATGTATCTTGACATGCTATGTAGACTGTACTGTAGTATTATCCGCGTCCGTCTTTGTCTCTAGAACTATGTCTGAGTCTGTCATGGCGCCCAGAGAATTACAAATTTTATTTCCCGGGCCGAGGCCTGGCTCCGCAGGCTTTTCCCGTCTTTCCTAGGTCACTTGGCCGCTGACAGCCCGGCCGGACTCGACCGGGTCGGGGGTTGCGATGCCTCGCCCTTCCGGGCCCACAGGTTCCGACGCGTTTGCTGGTTACTCGTGTGTGTTTATAACGACGTGGACGTGTGTACATTAAGGGTGAAGTATGGTGTAAGATGTAAATATGTTTGTGTGTGTGGGGGGTGGGAGGGGTAACATTTTTGGTTAGGGATTACGTAATGAGATTCGGGCTTGTTAAATTGTCAAGTAAGTAATGGTGTTCGAGCTTTGCGTGCCATCACTTGACCATCACTTTACCATCGCTTCACCATCACCGAGTGTCAATAACAGCAGCATCTCAACACTACCATCACGTTGTGTCAAACACTTCCATCAGCACCATCAAAACCGTCAATAACTGTCACCAACCATCATCGTGATCACCGTCAAACCATCGGACTTGCACAAACATCACTTTCACAATATCGCCACTATCTCCGAGTGTCAATACCATCATCGGCAGGGTCTCGACATCACCATCACTCTTGTGTCGACCTTCATCACACCACGGGACCTACAGACATCACCAGTACTTATCCCATCACTGTCATCGTTACGGCTTCACCATTTTAACGTTTATCATCAACATCATCCTCAAGCTACCGGCCTTAAACACCATCGTTACTGTTTCGCCATCACCGTCATCACTTCACCATCGCACGATCGTGCCTGTTGGTCATCATCATCACCAACGGGGCGATAAAAAAACATCACCACCAGCAGCATTATACCATCAACATTACCATCGCAACATCACCATCACGGCATCACACTGCCTCGACACGGCCATCATCAATCATCATCACCATACGGTGGACATCAATCATTTGGTGATATCACATTTAGACCATCGTCGTCATCATCACCATCGTAGTGGGTGTAGCTGTGGCATCAAAATGAACAACAACAACCACCACACGAACAACGCCGCTTGTAATCGCACCCACGGTAGCAACTGGAACAACAACATGTAGCAACACAACAATATAACATAACAGAAAAGAACACATTGTCTAGAGACGACCGTAAGAACACGGTGATAATAGACTCAATCATCCCGACAACAACACGAGCAACAACTACACAGAACAGCGGAATAGAGACGGCAACAACACAGACAACTTAAACAACAATGGCAGTATCAAACAACAACAACAGTAACATGTACAACAACAGAGAGAGAACACGGGCAACACAGAACAGAATATGGACAATAGCACAAACAACAACAGCAACACAGACAACAAGACCAATGCGGACCACACAACAGGGCACTAACAACCATCGAGAGAATGGCGTAAACAACAATCTGATAACGCAACTAAGACAGCAACATAGACAGACACGGTCAATAGCAAGGCAACAACAGAGACACCAATACAGGCAACAGACAAACAGTTGACAACCAGAGGGACAGCCGCACAGATGGCCACACAACCACATCACTATCAACACGAATGTCTCGCTGAGTTGTACAGAGTCATGGCTGTCGTGCCCTCTGTATGACCACAACCACAACACATTCGCAATAAGGACAGAAACCACCATGGGCGACGGCTAAAACGACACGGACATAAATCCCCATCGATAGCCACAACAACCACATAGGCAGCATCACAAGAAACTCGGCACCAACACAACAACAATACATAACCCACCAGGACAAGAACCCCATAGACAACAACATAGCAACGCAAATAACAGACAACCAAACAGACATAGACACAGACATCTTTACAAGCAACAACCAAATATACAACATCATGTGTAACAACACACATACATTCACATAACAACGTATGCAGCTATATCACACAGAACAACATTACCCAAACCATGCACACGCAGTCATTATAAGTGCCGAGCCAAGGCTGGGTGTTAGGTTCACGGGACAGGACCAGGCCCCTTGGCTTCTTGGCTCAAGCAGCAAACTCTTAACAGAGTGCGGAGGATATGGGGACACGAGACAGACACACACACGCGGATACCACACCAAACACACGGATTCCACACACAGATACCACACCGCACACAGACAAATACAGAGACACCATGGGGACCTAGGGAAACTACACACACCACACTATACCACACGGCAGACACTGCACTGCAGATACCACAATACACACAGATACCGCTCCACACACTGCATGATAAGAGAAACCACGGTGACCCAGAAAGACGACACGGTTGGCTACGTACGGTGCGAAAGAAGTTATACATACAGAGACCACACCACACGGCAGCACCCCCACACGACTCACACTGCCCCATTCACATCACATAGACACCAGACACTGTACCGCACCACTGCACCACAGAAATCATATACACCAACACGTGGCGGCCACCGCAGACCCCACACCACACACCCCACACTACAACCGCACCACAGATAATGCCCTAGTTAGACACACCGCACCACACACACCGCAGCGTTCACCACACATTACACAGCAACATATACCGCATATATCGGTTACCACATAGAGACACGATATCACACACCACCCACAACTGTCACCAAACACACAGGCACCACACCACAAACATCACACACACACATACAGACACCGCACACACACATACAGACACCGCACACACAGCACAGACACACGGTGCGACCGAGTGAGGTTAGGCGACACAGCCCTCCCTCTGTCTCGCTCAAATTTGCTTTGTCAGCAAAACGCGGAGCGTGGAGCCCTGGGGGGCAGGGAGTGTGGGGGGGGGGGTTGAATGGGGGGGGGGACTTATCGGGTACAGTGTGTACAGTGCCTGGCTTCACTGGCACAGTGTGTACAGTACACGTGCTATGTGGTGTTGCCCTTTGAGCTTTTATCCCGTGACCCCAACAAGTGTAACCTTTGTCCTGTGACTCGCAAACCCTGAATCCTTATGACATTGGGCCTCCAGTGAACTCTGAACCATTGCTCTCGTGTGACCTGATGACCCTTGACCATGAAACCCATCACAGCATTGAGAGCAAACACGAGGTCACCATCCTGGGAGGACTCAACGAGTTCGTGGTGAAGTTCTATGGCCCGGCCGGCAGTAAGTGATCACCGCATGCCACACTGCACACCAAAGACAAAGATCCCCTGTATAACCTGCACAGACTGTTGGGGCAAGGGCTGTTGGTGAGCACTTGTGAAGGCCGGCGCTGCACACGAGGGGGTGGGTGGCCAACACCACACCCGACCGCCTTGTCTCTCCAGTGGTGATGTTTGCACATCACACCAGGTACTCATTTTAGGCTCAGTCGACCTCAGGGAGGCCCAGAACCGATTCGGATAATCGTCATTGGTGTTAGCCGTGAGCGGGAATCAAACTCGGGTCGCCGGGTTTAATAATCAAACTCGGGTCCGCCGGGTTTAATAATGGTGATTCGAAAATATATGGTTAATCTAAATTGTCTTATGGTTGTTATTGTTGACTTGCACCACATTGGGATTTTTGCACACAGCGTTTTAATACGGTTTTTTTTAGTATTTGCTGGTTTATTCCAGGATGTTTCAGTTACGCGTCGTCGCTTTCAGATGTTCTGTGTTCACATTTTGTTTGTTGCGGTTGCACCCGACTTAAGAGCCGCATGGCTCACAGGGCAATACCAAATAAATGAAACTTGAATAGCGCAGCGCGATAACCGATACATTGCACACCACACACTGCGCACCACACACACACACCACAAACGGACATAGGCATGACACACAAAACATAAATATGCACTGCTTAACTCCAAAGACAACATGGCACATACACGGTACAGCCATTGCCACCCAACCCTACAGACATCACACCACTTATCACACGTTAATTGCATACAACACAAAAGCACCACACTTGAGACACCACAGCAACCACACCAGACAACACCACAGGCATCGCCACAGGTAGTGAGGGTCGTGGTGAGTATTGTGCGATTGTTATCGTGGCTCACCCTTTCCTCTCTCTCTCCCCCTCCTCCCGTCTCGCCCAGCGCCGTATGAGAATGGGGTGTGGAAGGTGCGGGTCGACCTGCCGGAGAAATATCCCTTCAAGTCTCCCTCCATAGGCACGGCAACGCACAGACACACGCACAGACACACGCACAGACACGCACAGACACACGCACAGACACACGCACAGACACACGCACAGACACACGCACAGACACACGCACAGACACACGCACAGACACACGCACAGACACACGCACAGACACACGCACAGACACACGCACAGACACACGCACAGACACACGCACAGACACACGCACAGACACACGCACAGACACACGCACAGACACACGCACAGACACACGCACAGACACACGCACAGACACACGCACAGACACACGCACAGACACACGCACAGACACACGCACAGACACACGCACAGACACTACAACAACAACAGCTGTCCTTCGCCAACAAGTGGTGGTGACATCACCACAGCGCCTGTGCCAGGCTACGTGCACTTTGAGGCTATCGCGTGAAGTGTGGAAGGCTCGCTGCTGGCAGGTCACGGGACAGATCCAGGCGTTGTGGGTTGACTGATGTGCCAGACTAGGTGCAGGAGGTTTACAGGACACCCAGGTGCTACCGATTGACTGAGATGATTGACATGCACAGTCTGTGCTCCCCACCGCACCACTTAACTGCGTTTTAGCTGCCTGGCACTCCACTTGTTATTGCGAGGGTTGCTCCTGCACCCTCTAACTGCCCAGTAGCGTACTTGACAAGCCTCCTCCTCCTCACTCATACACATGTATATCGTGTACGTGCTCCTTGCACTCGTAACAGTTTCCTTCCCTCCCCTCTCGTTCACAGGATTTATGAACAAGATTTTCCACCCGAACATCGACGAAGCGTGCGTTACTGCCCACAGCGCACCGCAGCTCCCCTCCCTCCCTCTCCATCTATCTCTCACCCTACCTGCCCCCCCATCCCTCTACCTCTCCATCTATCTCTCACCCTACCTGCCCCCCCATCCCTCTACCTCTCCATATATCTCTCACCCTACCTGCCCACCCATCCCTCTACCTCTCCATCTATCTCTCACCCTACCTGCCCCCCCCATCCTTCTACCTCTCCATCTATCTCTCACCCTACCTGCCCCCCCATCCCTCTACCTCTCCATATATCTCTCACCATACCTGCCCCCCATCCCTCTTCCTCTCTATCTTCCCCCCCCCCCACTTTCTACATCTCCCACCCCATCTCGTGTCTGCTGCTGCGTCTCCACCATGTCATGCGTCTCGTTTGTGTCGCACAGCTCAGGGACCGTGTGTCTGGACGTGATCAACCAGACGTGGACGGCGCTGTACGGTAAGGGTCTTCCCACACGCCCCCCCCCCCACCAGCTCATTATCGTCACCCCGGGTTTGTGACCCATGACCTCACGTGACCTCACACATGACCTTAGAAGGGGGTTGGGGGAACCTGCGCCCCTTGGGCGGGGTATGGCCCCAAGGCTTCATTTTCACACGGCCTGCGGCCACATGAGGCCTACCACTCTGAAAAGGCCCACAAGCCACCTGTATCCACCACTACAAGCGTCTTCACTGGTAACGTTGCGTGTCTTGTTGCCATGCTCAGTCGCTGTAGGATGGCCCCGAGTAATAGTCGTTTATTTCTAGATTTGAAGCTTTCGTGACTGCAAGGATTCATATTCTTAGGTTTTTTTCGGTAAAGTCACCGAAGCTTGTGTTGCCTCCGAAACGTCGTGATTTTTATTTTATTTTACTTTTATTAATTTTAATTTGTATTTTTTTACCTACGTGACTTTACCGAAAAAACCTAAGAATATAATAGTCGTTTGTCGATGAGTTGATCTCATGGACCTATCGCCCCCGCCATCGTTCTGTGACCCGAATCGCCTTCTGACCTCTTTGCCCTTCTCATTCCATTGACCCGTGACCCCACAGACCTGTCGAATATCTTTGAGTCGTTCCTGCCACAGCTGCTCGCCTACCCCAACCCGATCGACCCGCTCAATGGCGACGCCGCCGCCATGTACCTGCACAAGCCCGAGGAGTACAAGCAGAAGATCCGAGGTGCACTGCTGTCCCTTTTCCTATGCTTCCCTGTGCTATTTCCCAACATGTTGCAGTGTCCGTTCACGTGCTTCTCTGCGCTGCCTCTTGCTTCCTTGCGCCACCCTGCACGTCGTTGTGGTTGGGGCTGACGCCAAATCCCAACGCTTCCCCGTTGCTTCCTTCACAGAGTACATCCAGAAGTACGCGACAGAGGAAGCGCTTCGGGAGCAGGAGGGAGCGGCGGCCGACTCGTCGTCCGAGAGCTCCATGTCCGACTTCTCCGAGGATGAGACGCAAGACATGGAGCTATAGCCGCACTGGCACCGCACCGGCACTAGCACGACACTAACGCGACATCGACAAAACATGGGCACTTGCACTAATTTCGAACCGATATTAGTGCTGACTCCACACTTCACCAACAAGGCATTGACACGGCACTAGCACCGCACTGACACAGCCCTGAAGTACACCGATCTTCAATTAGCACTGCACAGGCACTGCAGTGATACCACACTGGCAGCACGCTGATGCCAACACTGCAACTATGCTGATGCTACACGAAGACTGCATTGACACCACAATGGCCACGGTAGTGACACCATACCAGTATAGCACTGGCACGGAACGTGGCACACTTATCTGATACAGTATAGTACATACATTTAGGGCTCTCGCTTGGCACGGTATCGCGTAACACACGCGCCCAGTGATGGTAACACACCCACGCAGAGCTGCTAACACCGGCGCAGCGCTCTTAACATTCTCATACAGCACGCGCATAACGCACTCGGTGCGCCCGCACTCATAGTGCGCGCACACTCGCCCATCGGTCACTAGCGGCCGGAGCTAAACGGCGCAGTTTGTAGCAAGCTGCTGTTGCGCGGTGTTAACAGAGGCTCTAACGCTGTGTAAATAAAGTCGCAATCTACGCTGCAACTCAGAGCAACTTTGTTGCAGCAGCCCGTGACAGTTTCCGCCACTGCACGAGAAATAAGCGATTTGATTGGATAGACGCGGGTCACGCGGTCGTCATTGTGACCTGCTGGCTATTTCCAACATGGCGGATTTTTAATGCATTTTTAATGCATGTGCAGAGTTTGATAAGAAAACTACATTAATCTGTATTTAGTAAGATAATGAATACACTTACCAGTACTATTTTTATTAATATTTTATAATTTTCATATTATTTACATTTCCGAAATGCCTGGATAGGTTATTTTATTCGTAGGCCACGCAGGCACCTTTCCTTGCCTAAATCCTGTACTGGGCTTTCTGGGCCAATTCGCCCAGGTGATAGGGGAGGGCGGGCGTCATGCCTAGACCTCCACTACACACAAGGGTGGGCTCCAGTTGTGTTTAATGGCTGGATAGCACGCAACCTTGTTGCACAAGAGAAGCAACGAAAAGTTTCAGTGTTGAATGTGAGATGTTGTGCAACAGTTGAACAGCAACCAAGTTTTGTGTAATAAAATTGCGCCATTTAGCTTCAGCTTAATGCTACGTGCTCACATAGGACTATACGGTTCGCATGAACACAAAAGCACGCATATAGACAAACACAACGCAAATGCACAAGATGGACAAACAACACTAACACAGCAAACACATACAGAGTCACATACAGGGTCACATACACATGGACACACAGGCACATATAAATGTATGTAGGCACACACGGGCAAGTACGTGCGCGCATGTGTGCAAATGAACACGGACACAAGTGTGCAAACGCGCGCACAGACGTGTGCGCAGCAATGCATACAGGCACAGATGCTTACGGGCATATTTATGCTCACACATGCACACACATTCAGGCATTCATACAGGCGCATAGACACACGTGCTCACGTGTACACACCCACTTTTCCCTGACCCTGCTGTACACACTCTTATCCCTTCCACTGCTGCCCCCCACCCTGTCCAGGCTCCCCCCACCCCACACCCCAAGATATATTTAACACGTTAACGTTATTGTTACCGACGCGCTTTCATTATTTTGTTTTTTTAGAAAAAGGAAAAAATAAAACCACCAGTTTTTCGTTTTGGTTGTTTATCATCAACATTATTATTACCATTACTGTGTTATTAATATTATACTCTTACAAACTCCTACTATTATCGTTATCATCATCATCGTCGTCATTATATCATTGATCGCAAATTTGTTAGGCTCTTGTCGGCTCCTGCCAACTGCCCTCTCGCGCACTCTCTCTCCCTGCCGCCTGCACGTGTAGACGGGTCGGCAGGTCGGCAGACAGGCGGGTAGGGCAGGTAGAGACGGACAGACAGGTAGACAGGTAAGATACACAGACAGGTAGACTCACAGGTAGACGGACAGACAGAGTTGTCATCTGCCTGTCGTTGTACAGCCGGGCGAGGCAGCCCTTTACCCGTGAGTCATCAGCTGGGTTCGTCTTGCGTTTAAAAACAAAAAGCTTTGGAGATCGTGCAATGGCTGTTGCAGAATTGCTGCGCTTGCCTCGGTTCTACTGTGTTGCACCGTTTTTTTTTCTCATACTTTTTTCCTTTTTCTTGTTTTTCGTGTGGTTTTCTTTTTTTAACCAAAGTTTTAGAGGCACCTGATCTTCCCTGCCTGCCTGCCTCCCCTCCTTCCCTCCCTCCCCTCCTTCCCTCCCTCCCCTCCCTCTCCATGTCTGCTGTTCCTACCCTGGTTCTTCCCAGCCCAGCGGACACGCGCGCGCACGCACGGAAACCTTGGTCCTGTGTCCCCGTGGCTTCCGTCCCGACGAGTCTCGCCGATTCTCTGTCCCTCTGTGCTTGCGAGCTACCTCCCGATGTCTCGAGCATTCTCTTATCTGTTGCCAGTGCTCTCCGTTTCTCTCTGTACTCCGGGTCATTGAAGCGAGGGCACGAGTGCGCGATCCAGACATGTCACTGCCCCCTGCGATGCGAAGAATGGGAAAATGCGTTTGCCGAGATGGGAGCGTAGTTGCAAGTTTTTTTGCGTAGGCGAGCGTGCAGCATAAAGGAGTTAGGCGGCAGAGCCAATGTTCGCGGTGCATGCGGGATCGATATTGGGGAGAGAGCTCCTCGCCGAGTTATATTCGAGTGCAGTGAGTGCGAGTGTGCGGGCGAGAGGGAAGACTTCTGCCGCTAGGTTCTGTAACCTCACCGCATTCTTGCCGTCTCATCCCTCTCAGTGTCCCTCATCCTCGCCCTGTTACCTCACCCCGTCTCCTTGCCGTGTATCCTGCATCCTTACCCTGTCTCTCACCACCTCACCCTGTCTCCCACCTCCTCCCCACCCTGTTCATTCCTCACCCGCTCTCTCACCTCACCCTATCTCTCTCATCCCCACCGTGTCTCCTTAACCCTGTGTCCCACCACCTCACCATGTCGACCTCCCATTATCTCCCACTAATCCCCCCCCAATTCTTGCCTCACCTCACCCCATCTTCCACCTTTCTCCCACCTCCCTCTTGATTTTCATTTTCTTGCCGACTTTGATCTTCTCAACTCGTGCAACTTGTGGTTTGGTAAAAAAAAAACGAAAAAAAGTAGGTAGGAGTTACGTTAAAAAAAAATCTGTAAAAATAATAAAAAGTTATAAAACTGCGCTTGTGGCGAGAGTGCTTGTTGCGTGTGTGTGTGGGCGAGGGAGGTCCACCAGCCCTCGGTGCCTGGGCTCGAATCTGGAACCTGCCACCTCGGGTCTCGCTCACAACTCCGCTTCACAATCATGGTCACGGTGGCGAGTTGCGTTTGACGGAGTCACCCTCCTTCACACCGGGCGTTCTGGAGCGCTTCACGTGGGATCAGCGGCTTTCAATCGCATCTCTCATCTCAACGCGTTTGAAAGGGGTGCCCCCAATGGCAGTTTGGGGCCGTCCATAAATGACGTCACGCGATTTTGGACGATTTTTGACCCCCCCCCTCGTCACACGACGTCACAAAAAGTCAGACCCCCCCTCAAATATGACATGACATAAAGCTTTGCCCCCCCCCCCCCCCCCAAAATAAAACATGCTTCAAATCGCTTTAAACTAATTTCATTGGAGTGCGTATTTATGATGTGACGTCACATTTCTCAAGCCCCCCCCCCTCGTCACACATCGTCACAAATGTCTGACCCCCCCGAGGTGCGTGACGTCATATATGGACGGCCCCTTTCCCATGTGCGGCACACGGTGACTGTACCTGGCGTGCGAATGGGCGTTTGTCTACCGGCCAATGGATGAGACTGGAGACTGGATAGCAAAGGAGCGGGAGGGTGGCTGACCGAGGAGACGGAGCGATGGAATTGGCTTCGAGTGCAGGAGTGAGACAGATTGTGGCACTGCAGTTTCAGTTTTCAGTTTCATTTATTCGGTATAGCCCTGTGAGCCATTCGGCTCTTGAATCGGGTGCAACCGCAACAAAAACATTAACAAGAAACATTTGAGGACAACGGAGACATCGCTCCAATGGAGCGCTGTCTTTCAGACAGCTCTGTCTTCACCTGAGGACAGCTGCTTGTGTTGTGGCTGAAACGTCGTGAGAATTCTATTTTATTATGTTTTATTTTTATTATTTTATTATCTCCCTTCTACGTGACTTTACCAAAAGAACCAAGAAGATGAATCCCTGCAGTCACGAAAGCTTTAAATCGAAAAAAAATACAACCATAACCACAATCATATAAACAGAAATCTATTTTATAGCAATATATTGGGACATTTTGAGCATAAATGAATATTGGGGGTGTGTGTGTCCCAATATTTACATTATAATGACGACCTTGGCTCTACTTCACCAGAGCTGATGAGCAGTCGCCCGGCCACGTGGCTCAGTGGGAGAGCGATCGCCTCGCAGAACTTTGGGGCCGTCGATAAATGACGTCACGCACCTGGCGGGGGGGGGGTTAGACATTTGTGACGATGTGTGACGAGGGGGGGGTTGAGAAATGTGACGTCACATCAAAATGCGCAACTTTAAATAAATATAGACAACACGTTCTACTTAATTAAATATACTTTTTAATAAATGTTTTCTACAACATTAGAGTTGCAGCGCCACATTAAATACGCGTTAGAATGACAATAGTTTAAAGCGATTTTAAGCATGGTTTTTTTTTGTGGGGGGGGGGGGCAGAGCTTTGTGACGTCATATTTGAGGGGGGGTCTGACTTTTTGTGACGCCGTGTGACGAAGCGGGGGGGGGGGGTCAAAAATCGTCCAAAATCGCGTGACGTCATTTATCGACGGCCCCTTTGAAGGTCACGAGTTCAAATCGTAGCTGAGTGGGGGGAGTTGACCCAGTCAATCATTCCTACCTCCAGGGTTCACAGAGTGAGTACCATACTACTTTGCGGAGAAGTCAATGGTGGTTGTCCTCTGGATATTCTCGCCCCCGCCAAAGGAATGTGGAATTCCCTTCCCTGGCTCAGGGTTATAAACAGAATAGCGCTGCCTCAATGGCCAACTAAGTGCAAAATCACTTTGACTTGACGCTAGAATCGAGCCCGTTTAATCAGTGGACGGCTGGAATCTGGATTGGAATCCAGAATCTCACTGGTGCTTGATCAGCGCCTTTTACCCGTGAACCCCTCCACCACCCGACCCCTCCACACTCAACACATTTCTCCAGCACACTGTGGCAATAACAAGAAACATTTCACATGCGACGGTTGGGCCAATGGTCTTTCTTCATAGCGCACCAATCCCCAGAAGCACCGAATCATTTGTCCTGGGTTCTCACGCGGTTACACCAAAGTAACTTGAACTTTTTCGATTTAAAGCTTTCGTGACTGCAGGGATTCATCTTCTTGGTTCTTTCGGTAAAGTCACGTAGAAGGGAAATAATAAAATAATAAAAATAAAACATAATAAAATAATTCTCACGACGTTTCGGCCACAACGTAAGCAGCCGTCCTCAGGTGAAAACCAGGTCTGTCGGGGAGACAGCGTCCTCTGGATATTTCAGACGCTGTCTCCCCGACAGACCTGGTCTTCACCTGAGGATGGCTGCTTGCGTTGTGGCCGAAACGTCGTGAAATTTTTTATTATGTAAAATTTGTATTATTTCCCTTCTACGTGACTTTACCGAAAGAACCAAGAAGATGAACTTGAACTTTGGCATCCAAGTGGGTTTGAATTTTGCGGCAAATGCGTGTGACGTCACAACGCAAAGCGCGTCGACCGCCTGCGTCATCACGCACGGCCAAGGCTCTGTGACGTCATCACGCCAATCTGTCGCAACCTTGAGCGCCTTCAAGCTGTCAGCCGTCCATCTGACATAAGGGGCCGTCCATAAATGACGTCACGCGATTTATGGACGATTTTTGACCCCCCCCCTCCCCTAGTCACACGGCGTCACAAAAAGTCAGACCCCCCCTCAAATATGACGTCACAAAGCTCTGCCCCCCCCCTCCCAAAAAAAATAAAACATGCTTCAAATCGCTTTAAACTATTGTCATTTTAGTGCGTATTTAATGTAGCGCTGCATTCTGATGTTGTAGGAGGAAACATTTATTAAAAGTATATTTTATTAAGTAGAACGTGTTGTCCGTATTTATTTAAAGTTGCGCATTTTGACGTGACGTCACATTTTTCACCCCTCCCCCCTCGTCACACATCATCACAAATGTCTGACCCCCCCCCCCCCCCCTAGGTGCGTGACGTCATTTATGGACGGCCCCTAATATACTCTTACATAAAACACTTTATGAAGCTAAAACTAAGTATTCTTAAACTCCTAACGCAGATTATCCGTATATGTTTTAACGCGTCCCACCCCCATCATATCAATATAGGAATCGGGAGATGAAGCAGGTCTATTGCCCGAAACGTCGCCTATAACATGTTTTTTGCCTGTTAAGGCGACACACACACACGGTGTGGTATTGACGAATGTGAATCAATCTTACGACCGAGGATTCTGAATATACTCTTAGGTTCTTTCGGTAAAGTCACGTAGGTAAAAAAATAATAACTATAAAATAATAAATGGAAATAACTCATTTAATTTATTAATCTTTTATTTTATTATTATTATTTACCTAAGAGTATGAATCCTTGCAGTTACGAAAGCTTCAAATCTAGGATTCTAAATATGCAGGAATCTTTAAAATAATCGATGGAATTTAAATAAAATCTGGAAACCTTAAACGAATGTTTTTAGTCAAGCCGCTGCTGGGTTTGGTGGCTGTGGTGCATAACTCAACACACAACTAACACACAACTCACCACACAACTCGAGGAATCGATTTTTAAATATCGGGAATTACGCGAATGCAAAGGTGTTAGAATCGACATTTCTGAAATCGAATTGCACCGGAATCGGAGGAATCGAAAGGGTCGGCGACATAACCTCTTCGGTAACAGAATCGACGTATCCGATTCCACGCCCTCGCGCCGGCCCGAGCCAATCAGCGGCGCCCTCACTTGGCGGCTCGGCCAATGGGAGACAGCGATGCTGGCCGCACCCTCCCCACCCACCCCCCCACCGTCGTCCCCCACCGCGCTGGAGGTCACCACCAGCAGCAGCAGCAAGAGGCGATGGCGGCAGCGGTGAAGACTGCGACGCGGGGCCTTCGCGCTCTGGGCATCTCGGCGGGGATCGCGGCGCGGAGGGGCGCCCCCTCGCCCCTCGCGCGAGGTTTCCACGCCACCCGGGCAGCCGCCGTGCAGGTGCCGCAGTCCGCTTCACACGCAGTCAGTCAGCCACCCAGCCAGCCAGCCAGTCAGCCACCCAGCCAGTCAGTCAGCCAGTCAGCCACCCAGTCACCAAGCCAGCCACCAAGCCAGCCACCCACCCAGTCACCCACCCAGTCACCCACCAAGCCAGCCACCCAGCCAGTCAGCCAGCCACCCAGTCAGCCAGTCATCCAGCCACCCACCAAGCCAGTCACCCAGCCAGCCACACAGTCAGCCAGTCAGTCACCCAGCCAACCAGCCAGCCAGTCAGCCAGCCACCCAGTCAGCCAGCCAGTCATCCAGCCACCCACCAAGCCAGTCACCCAGCCAGCCACACAGTCAGCCAGTCAGTCACTCAGCCAACCAGCCAGCCAGTCAACCAGCCACACAGTCACCCAGCCAGTCACCCAGCCACTCACCCAGTCAGCCACTCACCCAGTCAGTCAGCCACCCAGTCAGCCAGCCACACAGTCAGTCGCTCAGCTGTGACATGGGCCCTATTTAGCATGCAACTCAACACATTATTCACGAACACTGTGGGCTTAAAATAAAATTAATGGTTCGACGTTTCGGGAAATGGTCCTTCATTGCACATAACATCACTGCGGGGCTACGTTGTTTGCAGCTGCAGACAGTGGACTGCATTCCTAATGCCTCTGCCTCCCGCCTGCAGAAAACCACACGGATCAGCGTGGAGGATGGTCAAATGATCCCCGTGATGATCTGCAAAGTGTGATGCAATGGGAGGGCGGTAATGATGCGCTTCAGATTAACTGCAAAGGATTTTTCTTGGCTTGAGAGTCTCGCTGGACAGCAGGGGGACACGCGGGGAGGAAACATTTCAAATTTACTTTGACGTCACTTTGATGACGTATTGATGAGTTCAGTGGTCTCGTCATAGTAACGTGGAAATTCCAATAGCGCTGTCCCGTGATCGTTTAGTTACAGAGACTGTGGGTGTCATGTAAATCGATGAAAAATCGCCTTGTGTACTCTGACGCCACGCGCAAGCGAATCGCGATTGCAAGATTTTGGTGTGCGCTGCGAACCTGAGAAGCGATATGAATTGGCTCGTCACACGACTTTCTCTTCCGTGGGTCATGGTGGAGGTCAGGGTTGAGGTCAGGGTGAAGGTCAGGGTTGAGGTCAGAGAAGTGGTCAGGGTTGGAGGTCAAGATTGAAGTTGGCCCCCCCCGCTGCGTGTGTTCTAGATGACGGTGCGGGATGCGCTGAACCAGGCGATGGAGGAGGAGATGGAGCGGGATGAGCGAGTGATGCTGCTGGGCGAGGAGGTGGGGCAGTACGACGGAGCCTACAAGGTGCGGAGCTCACATCATCTCTCAACGCACAGCAACATCGTCACTCATGACATTGTCACTCGTCTCACTGACCGTCTCAGTGTCACCACTGTCAGAATCATCATCATCATCGTTAAAATCATCATCTCACAGCCAGTGTGAATGTCACCACTCAACATCATCAACATCGTCATGAACTCTATTGACTGGCATCATCAACATCACTGGACTAATCGCCAGTTTCCCAGGTCACTCTTGAAAATAAGACTCTATCCTGGTCTCTTGGGTTCTCAACTGATTAAACAAATCAACTTGAACGAGTATAATTATTGAACACATAATAGGTTTGCACAGCAAATATGATTCATAATACATTTTTAGCTTCTACCACGCGATGATTTGGCCATAATTTGTGTCGAAAGACCCTCCACCACCCGAAACAGCCGATCGTTACATTGTCACGCAGTGTACAAATGTTTAATAGTTGCACCAGTTATTGATTCAGCTCACTCACTGGAAAGTTGGAAGGACAATTCTCACATTCCCAGATTTCGCATCCATTAGATATGCGACGTTTCATTTGGAACTGCATCAAGCGTCATCAGGGCACGATTCAAGAAGTCAGGATCAATCCTGGAAGTCATAATATGAAACACTTGTCCATGTGACAGTTTAATTTGTTTGCCTGTGTATCAGGTGGTGGAGGGTCTTATGGCAGAAATTTGGTTAGACCATTACGTGGCCTAAGCCAAAAATCAATGATGAATCGGCATCATCACTCTCATCACATCGTAATCATCGTCTTCATCATCGTTCTGCATTGACACCGCTGTCACGACCGGCATCATCATCATCATTGCTGAGCCCGTGGTCTCCGTGTCGTTGCTGCGGTGGCCACTCGGCTGTGAGTAGGTGAGCCGGGGGCTGCTGAAGAAGTTTGGGGAGAAGAGAATCATCGACACGCCCATCACTGAGATGGGATTCGCCGGCATTGCCGTGGGGGCCGCCATGGTGAGAGAGACGCCTCCTCTTCCCTGCCTCCCTCCTCCCTCCTCCACCCTTTACCCCCTCCGCTCCTTTGCTCCCTCCCTCTCTCCTCTCCAATTTCCCGTCGTGTGTCCCTGTTGGTGACTCCGTGTGTGCATGACCGCGTGTGGGGGTGCGTATGTACGTGTTGCTTGTGTGTACGTGTGTGTCTGTAGGAGCTCGTGTGTCCGTACGAGTGTGTGTACATGTGTGGGCAAGTGTGTGTACGAGCGTGTCCACATGTGCGTGTCCACATGTGTGGACACGCGCATGTGTTTCTTAGTGTTTGTGTTTACATGTGTATGTGTGTACCAGTATGTGAGTACAGTTGTGCCACTATGTGTTTTGTACAGGCCGGTCTGCGCCCCATTTGCGAGTTCATGACCTTCAACTTCTCCATGCAAGCCATCGACCAGGTGCGTGTGCGTGCTTGCGAGCAGCTCCACGCACTCGGCTCCATGTGGAGGGGCTCCGCTCTATGGCCGAGAGGCTCTGAGCTCCACACGCAGAGGCTCCTGTGCTGTGAAGTCGAGCTCCTCTCTGGGCTGGGGATGCGGGGCTACAAGACACAGGCTCTCAGTAGCCTCTAGACTCTATGGATTCATATTTGGGTTCAAACTAGTATTGTTTTATTTATTCAGAACGATAGAGTACCGTATCATCTCGAGCAGACCAGGAGATAGGCTGATGCATGCGGGTTGACTGCCGAACGCCGCATGCCACTGCGTGCAGCTAGAGTACCGCGCGGTCAATGTTTCTCTTCTATAATAAACAAAGTGCTTTTGTGTTTTATTTTCTGGTAAGCTCTCTGGCTTGTCAACTGCGTTGAGCCTGGCTTAGGGAGGTTTTCACTTTTCATCAATGGTAAATGGTTTATCCAGGTTAGATTAAAATAACATGTCCCCATGTGTCCCCGCGCATCCTTGCGTGTCCCCATCTTTCTGCGTGTGCCTCCGCGTGTCTGTCCACGTGTCCCCGCCCGCATGTCCGCAGGTCATAAACTCTGCGGCCAAGACATGTTACATGTCGGCGGGCGCGGTGTCGGTGCCCATTGTGTTCCGCGGGCCCAACGGCGCGGCGATGGGCGTGGCGGCTCAGCACTCGCAGTGCTTCGCTGCCTGGTACAGCCACTGCCCCGGCCTCAAGGTCCTCTCCCCCTGGAGCTCTGAGGATGCCAAGGGCCTCCTCAAGGCGGCCATCCGCGACGAGAACCCAGGTCCTGCGGTGTGGCAAGAGCGCACGTCTGTGTGTGTGCGTCCGTGCGCTTGTGTCGTCCGTTGTGTCTGCATGTATGTATGATTTATTTTGCACCGTACGTAGCCAACCGTGCTAATCGGAGGTGCGGAGGAAGGACAACAAACTAAATACAAAAAGCACTTCTAAAGAAATGAGTTTTCAGTAGAACTGATCTTTGTCTTTCGTTTGTTTACCTTCCCCCGCACATCCGATGAGCACTGTTGGCTACGTTTGGTGTGGTAGTGTTCAGTGGTCAGTACTGCACTCCGCTACAAACCCCGTAAACAAGAGTTCGACTCCAGCTCACAGCCAACAACGGTGAAGAATATCTTAACCGGTCCTGGGCCTTCCCTACATTGACTCAGCCTTAAATGAGTACCTGGTGCAGCGTGTAAACATCAGCAATGGGGAGACAATTGTGGCCAGGTGTGGTGCTGGCCACACCACCCCCTCGTGTGCCATGCCGGCCACACCACCCCCTTGTGTGCCATGCCGGTCACTTGGTTTACATTGTTGTTACAGCAGGTGCACAGGCAGAAGTTATGGCTTGCACGGGTTGTACAACTCAGCCCTGAATAAGGACCGGGCGTCCGCTTACAGGAATTGCCCCCTCAGACTGTAAGATTACACGGAGGGGTGGGCTGGGGGGGGGGGGGATCTCTCTATTTTTACCGCATCCCAACCTCGAGCTTTTGCATTAACTCTGTCCGCCTGCCTCTCCGTAAAGGATCAGCGCAATAGCTCTCGCAGGCATTATCCAAACTAATATCAAGTTGCATTGCTACTCGGCACATTAATCAAAGCGTTATTGGCCAAAATTTGTCGTTCAAAAAATCAGCACTAAAAGTCCCCACCTCGGCGTCAGAGGTTGCAAACGGGTTTTGATTCCTTACCCGTACCCGGCCGCACCAGGGTCGCAAACGGCTACCCGTACCCGGCCGGGTACGGGTAGCCGGGTATCGGGTAGGGTACGGGTTTCGGGTACCCGATTGCGACCTCTGCTCGGCGTCCAGGCCCTACCGGCCTCGGTGCATTCTCCCGGGCAGTGCCGGCTATGCGAATTCCCTGCTCTCACCAGTCTACTGCAGTGTGAGTGCCACGCTGCTGTTGCCGATTGAGTACTGAATGCGTGCGTGGTGTTCGCTGCGCTTGTCCGTGTGCGTGCGTTGTTCCCTGCGTGTCCGCGTGTCCTTGTGCGTGCGTGCAGTGGTGTTCCTGGAGAACGAGCTGCTCTATGGAGTCGCCTTTGAGATGTCCCAGGAGGCGCAGTCCAAGGACTTCGTCATCCCCATCGGCAAGGCCAAGATTGAGCGGCCCGGTGAGGACGTGACCCTATTTTGACCCTTACCTTGACCTTGGCCCCACCAGGTCTGTGGAGGCGTGACGTCATGGCGTGTCTGGCCGTGACGCCGTGATCGTGTGGTGTGCCGGTATATCAGGCGGTTGTGTGGTGGTGTGGGTGTCACCTGTCACAGTGTAACTTTTGATTGGAGTGTGGTGGTGTGCATGGCCGTGGCACAAAACTGTGTAGTTGTGGTATGACGTTGCGTGGTTGTGGCGTGACACTGCTGTCTGCGGTGTGCTCTGTATGGTTGTGGTGACGTGTGTTATGACACTGTGTGGATGTGCGATGCTGTGAGTGGTTGTGTCGCGCTGTGTGTGGTTGTATGACGGCGTGTGCAGTTGTGTGATGCATTTGGTTGTGGTGTGCCGCTGTTCTCCGCGTTGTTGTGCCACACAGGGAAGCACATAACCATCGTGTCGTTTTCGCGCACCGTTGGTCACTCTCTGGAGGCGGCCACCGCCCTTGCCAAGGAGGGCATCGAGTGCGAGGTGAGGAGTCAGCCTCAACACAGACAACCTGGCCTCAACCCGGACACGCACAACATACACCGGCCTCCACACAGACACGCACACCAGCCTCAGCATGCACGCACACCGACCTCTACAAGCACGCCAGCTTGAGCACACGCACAATGCGTAACTCCTTGGGGAATTCTGACAAATTTCCCACCTGCCCCCTCCCCACCATGCCCCCCCACAGGTGATAAACCTACGCACAGTCCGGCCACTGGATGAGGAGGCGATTGAGAAGAGCGTCATGAAGACGAACCACCTGGTGACAGTGGAGGGCGGCTGGCCGCAGAGTGGAGTCGGATCCGAGATCTGCGCTCGCATCATGGAGGGTCAGCCACCTCTCCCGCTCCACCTCTTGCCCTTGACCTTGCCTCTTGGCCACCCGTGACCTTGCGCTCCAACCTTTGACCCTTCGCCCATGCTTGGCAGCGGCATCGAATTTCGATTCGGCTGGTCACGTGACCCTCGACTTTCCCCCCCTCCCCACTGTCCCCGCATTCCCATTGTCCCACCCTGTCCCCACGTCTCCTTTTTCCATGTCAACCTCGTCTCTCCCTTGTCTTATGCGTCCCCCATCACCCCTCGTTTCTCTATCTGCATCTCCTCGTTATCTCCATCCGTATCTCCAATTGTCCTCCATCACCTTCCCACCCCCCCACCTTCCGCAGGCCCTGCGTTCAATCACCTGGATGCGCCGGTGGCTCGCGTCACCGGAGTGGACGTGCCCATGCCGTACGCGCGCAACCTCGAGGAGGCGGCCAACGTGCAGGTCAAGGACATCGTGGCCACGGTGCGGCGCGTGCTCAACCTGGGGGAGGCGCGCACACAGGCCACAGGGCAGCAGTAGGCCCAGACCGTGGGCAGCAGCTGCGGGGCAGCAGCAGAAGCAAAAGCGAGCGCAACGCGGCACCGGCTTTGAGCTAACGCCAGCACTCTTGCCGCACGGGAACGCACAATCTCTAAGTTTGCCGGGTTCCCCCCCCCACACTCCACCTTGGTGTTCCCCGAGGCCCCCACTCAACCCCGGGTTCCCTTGGGTCCCCCCTTCCGCTCGCTCCAAACCCTTGTCCCCTGTACTTTGACTTGAATGTAGAACATGGAGCGCACTGTGGGGGTGGCGGGGGCGGGCAGCTTCTACTGTGCCCCCCTCTCAAACACCCACCCCCCTCCCACTTTAACCCCCCTCCCACTTTAACCCCCCACTTCACTCCTGTGCCCCCTCCCCCCGCCCCACTGCCCCCCGCCCATGATGAGCTCCATGTTCCGCTGCTGGTTGGGCGTGAGCACCTGGGTGTGGTGTGACCGCCCCCTCTTCCCCCTCCCCGTGTGTCCCCTCGGGTCGGGGCGGTGTTCTCCTGTAGGGTTCGACCTCGGTGTGACCCCCGCGCTTGTATTAAACGACCATGTCCCGCGATCGCTGTGTGCCTCTTGCTGCCGTTACCGCCAGCGTCGCCGCATCCACGCTCGCTGAGCCACGGGCACCGTAGACTTCTTTATTAATCATCATCATCATCACAGTCGTCTTCATCACAGTAATTTACATGGGCAGGCCTGCTGGACCACCAGCGTCGGGCCTGGCGTGGCCGCCCGCGCAGTCGATCTGCTCACGGCGCCAGCTACCGCCCGGGACCACCGGGGCACCGGCTGCCGCCGAGGAAAAGTGTTGACGGCGGCGGCGGCAGCAGCGGGTGGCGGTGGTGGTACGGTGCTGCAAGGCGGGTGAATTAGTGGGGCACTGTGGGATCGTGGTGTCGCATTGCAAAGGCAGGCGCGTGCGGCAGGATTATGGCACAACGTGCTGTGAACAGTACAGTGAGGTTAGTGAGTGGGGGGAGGTGTGTGTTGCATATAATGAGTGCGTATCTCGTGTAGCGAGTTTGAGGGGTGGCTGCATCGTGTGCAGTATGTGTGCGCTGTGTATTGGTGAGTGCGGTGGTGATGGTAGTGTCGCGAGTATGCCTTGGTGCAGTGTAGACGAGCGAGCGGTGCTCGGTTTGTGTTCGACGTCACACTTTGGCCGAGTTGCGATCGCTGATCGACACCGACTTGAGGCCACCCTTGCTGAAGCTGCGGATGGAGCCCAGCAGGGCCCCTCGTCCCACGTCCCTCCCAGCCCCAGGGGGGCTCAGTGAGGGGGCGGGAAGGCCCGACAGCGCGGGCGGGGCAGGTGGTGCGGGGCCTGGCGGCGGCGGCGGCAGTGGCGGTGCTGGCGGCGCCCCAATCCCTAAACGCAAAGACGTAGCGAGTCACAGGCAGCCTCCACGTACCGTCCTCCCAAACCGGGGCCGACGCTCCGCAGCCTCGAGGACAAAGAGCAGCGAGCGTGCGAGGAGGTGGACGTAGGAGGGAGAGGAGCGAGCGAGCGGCCGGGGTTAGTGCGGTAGCAGTAGCGACACCAGGAAAGCTTCCCCTGGAAGCGACCACAGACGCCCTGTTATCCAGGCAACGGTTACCACGGGAACCGCTGTCATAGCAACTGCAGCATCCACGAGCCTGCAGTGAGTGTTAGAGCCACATCTGTTGATTCTGCTGCTCGTGTTGGAGCTGTGTGGTGTGAGGGCCCGGCGCTAATTGGGGGGGGGGTTATTTGTAATCGATTGCTTACGTGGCACGCGGTCAAGGCTGCGAGTCTGCAGCGTGGACAGAGATAGAGGGGGGGGGAAACAGAGTTACCGCCCACAGTCAGCCCAGAACGGCACTTTGCGCACCATACTTAGAACACCGTGCTCTCACGCCACACACAGTAGCACACTGCATGCACAGAATACTGGCATCACGCACACAGCACACTTGGGACAAACTTCACACTCGCCCAGGGCACAAACATACCTCGCACACACACGGTATATACTCGACGTACTTGCGCACGCACTCGCATCATTCACACCGCGCAACACTTCACACGCCGCAGAGTGCACCACTCGTACCGCACACAGCACGTGTTGCCAAGTGTATCCCGTGTGTATAAAAGTCTAATTTTGTCTCTCCACGTGTCTCTGTGTGACCCCGTTTGTCTCTATGCTACTCGATGTCACCGTGCATAACACCGTGACCCCGTCTGCCCGTGCGTGACCCCGTGCGTGACCATACCCGTGGGAGTTGGCGTGGACGGAGTGGTGGGGGGCGAACTCGTACAGGAACCTGGATGGGGGGATGGGGGGTGGTAGACATGGTCAAAGTTGCGACTGGATTCATGTAAAACAGCAAACCTGCGACCGGGTCTTCACCGCTTCGTTCATCGCGATACAATACGAGTCGTGCAGAGTAAGCAATGATACTCGGTTCCCCGTAACGGTGGGGACTACGGGCGGGGCTTGCCACATTCCCAAATGAAAGCCAGGACCAGGGCCGCACTCGTTTCGTTACCTTTGTTCCCCTTCATCTCGTTCGGGGGCCCCCCCCGTTACGGGGGTGTCAATGGTGGTGGGGAGGTGGGGGGGCGTACCTGTGGAGGTGCCGTTTGTGGGGGGCTCCTCCGTTTCGTCCGTCGTGAGCTGCCGCGATTTCTATGGTGGGGGGGGGATAGCGGATGCAGGTGAGGGACGGCGCTGTCGGTGAGGTCAGGTGATGGACACGGTCAAAGTTACGTCTGGATTAGCGATTGGTTTATCACTGACCAGGACTGCGATGAGGGTTAGTGCAACGAGTATTAACAGCCCCCCAAAATTCACAGCAAAACAAAGCAGAGGGGAGGGGAGGTGGGGTGGGGGGCACACAAAACATTACCTTTGCTCTCTGAAGCAGGGGGCAGGGAATGGGGCCAGAGATTGGAGTTCAGAGGTTAATAGTGATGAGGATTTGTCTTTATAGTTTCTGCCTTAATAGGTGCTCACTGACAGCACTTGAGCCCAACGGTGCGTGTGGCTCCCCGGCCCTCACCTTGCGAGCGAGCATTTTCCGTTTCTTCTTCTCCTCCTCGGAGCCGTGGTAAGACTGCGCGCGCGACAGCTTTCGGAACTGATGTAACTGCAAAGACAAAGATCTCCCGCTGAGTATTTACAGGACTGTTGGGTCAAGTGCTGTTACGAGTATCACCTATGAAGGCCGGAATGCCACACGAGGGGGTGGTGTGGCCAATACCACGCCCGGCCGCCTTCTTCTCCCGAGTGGAGATGTTTACGCACTGCACCAGGTAATGATTTGAGGCTTCATCGATCTAGGGGAGGCCCAGGACCGATTCAGATAATCATCACTGGTGTTGGCTGTGAGCGAGAATTGAACTTGGGTCACTGGGTTCGTAGTGGAGTGTGCTAACCGCGACAAGGTATAACTGCATGCACGTGCATACACGTGTACGCACGCGCAACCATCTACGCCTCGGCAGAATGTGGGCACTGGTACAACGTGGTCTACGTGATTTTGATGACGATCATCACACATACGTGGTGGTGGTGGTGGTGATGGGGTGAGGGCCATACCGTGCGCTGGTCTTCATGGAGCCGATTCTCCACTGCCTCCCGTGCCACCTTCAGTGCCTCTCGCAGTCGGCTGGGGATCTGGCGGGCCCAGGTAAAACAGGAGCGCACAGGTGTAAACACAGGGGTGCGTGTGTAATTAACTGGGTCTGAGGGGGTGTACTCAAAGTACACAAAGTAACGCGTGCGTGCCCTCGCACACGTGCCCATTCACCAGGTGTGAGTGAGAGCTCGTGTGAGTGGACACGTGTATAAAACCCGTGCTAGGTCACCTTAAACTGTGGTTTCTCTCCGCCGTTGGGCAGCGTCACATCCCGGAAGAGCCTGTGGGGCACACAAAGAGAGTCTCGCATTCACCGTGCGCAAGGCGGCAACACACGATGGCATCTTCGCTCCGCTGAGTGGCGAATGACATCTGAACCGGTCCCGAGCCTTGCTTCATCAACCAACACGGACCAGTGTGGTAAAGTATGGTGAAACAATCACCAATAAGGTAGTGGATTGTCCAAAGTACCGTAAATTATAATTGATTCAGTAGGCATTGGGGTGGCTGGCTGTGGTGTTGGCCACTCACCCGCTCGTGTGCCATGCCGACCTTCATCGGTGCTCGCTAACAGCACTCGCCCCAACAGTCTGTTAAAGGCTACGGGGGGGGGGGGGGGGGGATTATTATCTGTGTGTGCGTGTGTTCTTACGGTGTAGCGAGCAGCTGCTGCAGCGTGGGCAACCCTGAGCGGAGCGCGTCGGCCGAGAGGATTGACTCCAGCACCGTCGCTGGAAACACAGAAGATGGACGCACGGAGCAGACTCATTACATGCCATCCCCCGGGGCACTGTGCCATGCAACGATGAGACCGAGCGTAAGCGAGGTGGGAAGCCGGTGCGAGTTTGTGCGTCGTTACCGATGTAGGGCGATGACGAGGGGCCGAGTGAGGGGGCGTCGATGGGGATGGCGGAGGGCGGCGCCCCGTACGCCATCTCGTGCAACAGCAGTCCGAACGAGAAAACGTCCACCGCGTCGAGCGTCTGCACCCCAATCGCACACGCAGCACATGGCGCACGTTGCGTGTGTGTACTCGCTGATCAGCGTGGTTGGGTACGTACGGTGCGAAAGAAGTTCAACATACGTACATGTGTATATGTTTAACATGTCGGCTTTCGCGACCAATATCATCCATGAGAGGTTTTTTTGGGTTAGATCGCGTAAATATATAAATGTGTCGTTAAAACCCGCCACCACCCGAAACAGCCAACTAGTTAGGGTTGTCGGATTGTAAATTTTGTGGCTTGGCTCTCCAACACACCGGTGTGCTTTACTAGTGACACACAGCACATTGTCGGCGTGTACTCTGCATTGTATGCGTGTGCTCTGCGAGTGTGCAAGCATAGTCACGTTGATCTTGCGGTACTGTGCTGTGATCCCGCGCATGGCACTGGGCAGCCCGAGCAACGTGTTCTCCAGGTCGAGCAGACGGCACGCCTCCCCCTCCACGCTCACGTTTCCCGCATGCACGTGTCCGTACGGGAACCCGCGCTCCTGCAGGAACCGCAGTGCCTGTATGCGCACATGCAGAGATAAACATCCCGATGTAGCCTTTATAGGCTGCGAGGCCAAGTGCTCTAAAGAGAGCCCGTGTGCAGGCTGGCACGGCGCATGAGGAGGTGGTTTGATCAGTGTCAGGTCTGGCAGCCTTGTCTTCCAAGTGCTGATGTTTACATACAGCACTAGTTAAGGCCTAGGACCAGATAACATATTCGTAACCGTGCACAGGAATCAAACTCAGTTCGCTGGGTTCGTCGCACAGCGAGTTAACCAATGTGCCACCACTTCCCACCATAAACACAAAGATCCCCTGTATAACCTTAACAGACTGTTGGGGCAAGTGCTGTTAGCAAGTTCCTATGAAGCCCGGCACGGCATACGAGGGGGTGGGTGGCCAGCACCACGCCCGGCCGCCTTTGTCTCCCCAATGGCAATGTTTACACACCACACCAGGTACTCATTTGAAGCCGAGTCGACCTAGGGGAGGCCCAGGACCAGTTAAGATAAGAAATAATTGTCACTGGTGTTGGTGGCCATGAGTGGGAATCGAACTCCGGCTGTCGCCTGATGAGCCTGGTTGTAATTACCGGCGAAACGTAATACTCAAATTGTTAATGTTGTGGGTATACTTTCCAATACGCCGGAGTGCTAAACTAGTAACCATTTGACAAAAACATACGAATTGGCTGTGTCGGGTGGTGGCGGGTTTAACGACACATTTATATTTACATGATCTAACCCATACACCTGTATTATGGGAGGTCCTCTTTGCCCGGCACTTAACCTGGTCTCGGGCTCTAGATCACTCTCCGCACCTCGTCGGCAAATAGCACATCACTCACAGTGGGTGGGCTACTTACTCGAATATCAGGCTCCGCAGTCCAGCAGAGTAAACCCCATTTTGCCCCATAATGCTCTTTCATGGGGAAACATATTACAAACACACATATACACGCATACATATGTAGTGACATCAGGGATGTCACTGTATGGTGCCGGCCCGGGAGGGTCGTGGCGTGCGATGTTCCTATGTTGCGGATAGCACTGGGTGGGTTGCTGTGATCCGGAGTGTCCACAGAGAGGGCCCCAAGTGGGTGGGGGGGGGCTAGGGGGTGATCACGTGTCCGGGGAAAGCTCTCGAGAGGGATCGAGAGGGAGCTAGAACACTCGAGAAGGCAGGCGGGGCCTGGGCGGAGCCGGCCCCGACCCGGGAGGATATAAGGTGGGTCCCTGAGAGGGACGGGGTCGCTTCGTCCTACAAGCTGGAAGCTCTACGTCCTACAAGGCATCAACACGTGGCCGGGACCCAAGTGAGGGTCCGAACCTTCGTAGCTGTAACTCCTCCGTATGGTGTAGTTAGCTGGGTGGTCACCACCCTAGGCTGTATCTGGTGAAGGGGCAGTTACCCCTTTGTATATACGTGTTATAATAAATGTGTTGCCTCTAAAGAATAACATCTGCGAGTCAGTTGGACTCACTACACATATACACACGGGAATACACACACGGACTTATACGTGCACATACAAGGACATAGTGTAACTCTAGCCACCCGGTCCCCGTCACCTCGAGGATTTGGCGTCCGTAGAGGCGCACGTGAGCGATATCCAGCGGCGCACTCCTCCGCGGGCTACAGTACTTGTGCAGGAAGTGGTCACGTGGCTTCGTCTGCAGATGTACAGACACACAGAGACGCACGAGGATACACGGGGACACACGGGGAGACTTGACACGCCATTCATATGGCACTAACATTAACACCATAGAGACAACACCATGAACATAACACCTCCAATTCAGCTGATGGTTTAACCACTCCCCTTACCATAGCTTTCAAAATAAATTCAACTGCACATGTGGTACGGCATAATCGAACGGCACGCACAACGACCCCGCACAGTCGCAACCCCACACCCCCCCCAATTCTCTCTCCAGACCCCCAGCCCCCTACACACCTTGTGGATGAGGTCCTTGAGCGTGCCCTTGTCATTTATGGTGCGCACCACTAACCCCGACGACTCGCTCGCCTCCGCAAAGGCGGTCGGCGCCACGTATGGGTGCTGGAAAAGGGAGAAACGGGGTGGTAACACAGGGTTTGGTACGCAAGGTGTAGTACACACGACCCGGTAGGCACGGTGTGGTACGGACAGTGTGATATGTGCAGTGTTACGCACTGTGAAGTACACCGAATTCAGTAGGCATGCCGGTGACATTCACTGTGCGGTACGGACGATGTGATAGTCTCAATATACACCGTGTTGTACGCACGATGTGGCGTGCATAGTATGATACGTATGGTATGGTATGCACAGAGTGGTGCCCACGACGAATTATGCATGCTGCGGTACGTATGGTATGTTCGGCACAGAACGTGTAACACACGTGTTTAACACAGTGTGGTATGCTTGAGATGGTTCATATCCTACTTACGTGTGCCATGTATGTTTACGTATGTGTTACGTATGTGTTATGTATGTGTTACGTGTGTGTTACGTATGTGTTACATGTGTGTTTATGTTCGCTTGAGTTACATGTGTAGTATGTGCGTTGTGTGTTACATGTATGTGTTACGTGTTTGTATGTAATGTGGTACATGTGTGTTGTGTGTGTTACATGTGTACATGTGTGTGTTGTCTCACGCCTCTCACAGAAATGTTGGGCAGGAGCTTCATGGCTGCCTGCAGGTCCTTGGTGGACAGGAACTGATCCGGTCCGAAGTCAGCCTGGTCCAGAATGGGATGGTCAAAGATAACGACAAAAGGTGAGTCGGTGGTTGGGTGAGCGGATGGAGGACTGCGCGGGATGAATGATTTCGCAGGTCATTGATTGGGCGAGGGAGTAGGTAGGTGAGCGGGCAAGTGGTTGGGTGAGCGGGTGGTTTATCGAGTTAGTGAGCTTATTGATGGCATTGGGAATGGGTGGGCGAGTGAGTGGGTGAGTAAGTGGGCAAACGGGTGGGTTGGTGCCTGTACGAGTGAGCGGGTGGGTTGGTAGATGGGCGAGCAGGTAAGGGTGAATGCTCACCCAGCTCAGAAGCTGCCTGGTCTTGGGCTCCTCCTTGGGTTTGATGAGGAAGTAGCGTTTCCTTATCCTCCACCCTGCGGGCGCCATGGTGTCACATCCAGCACCGTTATTTCTCAATGAGCGGGCACGCTAACCATGGTGCGTGTGGACATGTGCGTACGTACGTGCAGCACACTCTCGCAGTGGTGACATAGTGCTCATCCCTTACAAAGACCCCCCATATAGCCTTAACAGAACTTAGTAGCAAGCGCTGTTCGTGAGCTCCTATGAAGACTGGCACAGCACACGAGGTGGGTAGCCAGCACTGTGTACGGCCTGTCTCCCTAGTGGCAATGTTTACACACAGTAGCACACTCATTTGAGGCCGAGTCGACCTAGAGGAGGCCCAGGACCAGTGCAAATAATTGTCACTGGTGTTGACCATGAGCGGGAATCTAACACATCCCCATACATTCACCCTCACACATGCACACCCCTACCCATGTCACGTAGTGGCTCCACCACCTCCCATCGCGGCTCTGAGCGGAAGAACATGGACACTTGCTGTAGCGCGAGCTCTGGGCACCGGCGGGAATGGGCGGGGGAGGAGACACACGTACGAAAGTGAACGTGTCACGTGCAATAACACACAATAGCGGTTGTTGCAGTGATTGTTACTATTATGCGCGGTTGTTGTGTGGCTGTAACAATTGCAGCAGGGTAGTGTTTGTCGCTCCCCCGTTGTTGTGTGGTTGTTCCGGTAATGCTATGTTGTGGTTGTTGCTGTGGTATGTTTGTCACTGTTCGTGTGGTATGTGTATTACCCCGGGTGTTACTGTAGTTGTCGCTGCTATGTGGTTGTTGCAGCGGCATGGTTTTTAGTTTACACAGTTACTGAGCACAGGCTCAAAAAGGCACAAACCGTCAAGCGGGCAGAAACAAGAACACTATCAAAGTTGTGATAGATAAAAGTTCACACATTTCCGAATTGAGCAAGGTTACTTATTATAAAAGCTTGGGAAAATAGACGATGGGAAGGAATTCCAGAGTGGAGAAGTGTGAGGGAAGAAGCAGAAAGATAAGTGAGGTGACCTGCAGTTTGGTGAGTGGGTGAGTGAGTGAGTGAGATGTTGTGACCTGCAGAGTGGTGGTTGCACACAGTGTGGAAGAGATGAAACAGCCGGCCTGGTGGAGTCCTCGACATGATACTGCGGCTGTAGTGCAGTAGTTGCAGTAGTGTGTTGATGCTGCCATTGCAGTAGCGTATTTGTCACTACAGTTGCGGTGTGGTCGCGCCGGTGGGCTCTCTCTCGCCTGCCACACACCGGTGTAGTTTGCCGGGTAGGAGTCGGGGTCGAGAAAGAGGCGGACGGCGGTGCACGTGGCCAGCACAGGGTGCGCCGTGAGCACGTCCAGGTAGAGCTGCAGCCCGCGCTGACGCTCGGCCACAAACTCCCGCTCCAGCTTCCCCAGCAGCCTCTTGGGGGGCAGAGCCAGCGGTACGCCCGACACCTGGAGCGCACGAGCCACCGCCACGATATTATCACTACAGACCACAGCATCTGATTATTGTGTGCTCTTTATGACCTGGCGAGGGATACACAGACACCAATATCCCCCCATGTAGCCTTTGACGCACTGTTGGGGCAAGTGCTGCGAGTGAGAATCTAACACACAAAGTTTCCCTATGCAGCCTACATAACCTGTTGGAGAGACGGAGCTAAAAACTTGTCTGCAGGGTGGGAGGGAGCCTGTACAGGTTTTATATTAATTTAAAACAATGCATTTCCTCTGATGGAGGTTGTATTGTTCATTATTCTAGCACAAGCTTATTTTGGTGTTTCTGCCGTGGTGCTTGGCAGAGTGGAGCGCCGGGCAGCTAAAATGCTGCAAGTTGGCACAGTAGGGGGTACAGCTGGTGCATCTACCAGTCATCTCAGTCAGCCAACCCCATGACACCTGGGTCTGTCCCGAGACCTCCTGTCAGCGAGCCTTCGACACCTCACGTGGCCTCAAAGTGCACCTGGCCAGGCACAGGCGCCGTGATGATGTCACCATCACTTAGTGGCGAATGGCAGGTGTTGGTGTTGGTTGGTATTGTTATGGTAAATGTGGTTGGTAGTAGTGGTGGTGGTGGTGATGGTAGTGGCAGTGAGTGTTGGTAGTGGTCATCGTGATGGCAGTGGTTGTTGTGGCACATGTTTACATCTCACCTGAAGGCTCGTGTTGAGAGCGTCAAAGTCGCTATATCTCTTTTTGACCTGGCGAGGGATACACACACAAAGCGATCCAACATAAAGCCATAACAGACTCATAATAAAGATTTTTGGGTTAGATCACGTAAGTATAAATGTGTCGTAACCCTCCACCACCCGACGCAGCCATTTAGTAAGGGATTTGTCCTGTAAACAAAACGCCAATTAGTTACTACTGCAGCCCACCAGTGTGTTGGAGAGTAAATCCACAACATTTACAATTTGATTACGACGTTTCGCTAGTAATGACATCCAGCATCATCGGGCGATTTGTCACGTAAAAGTTTTGTTTACTAATTGGCTGTGTCGGGTGGTGGAGGGTTTACAACACATTTATACTTACGCGATCTCACCCAAAAACCTTTATGATGAATATCGGTTGCGAAAGTCTACTTGTTAAACCATAACAGACTGTTGGGCCCTGTGCTGTTAGCAACCACCTATAAAGCGCGGCACGGCGGCACATGATGGGTGGCCAACACCACACCCGGCTGCCTTTTCCTCTACACAAACACGCACAGGGATGCCGATGGTGGTGATGATGACGATGATGATGATGACGATGGTTCTCTGTACCTGCCAGCTGTTTTCGGGATTGGGTCCCCGTTGCACTCGCACGACGTATTCCTGCAACACGCACACACGAGGTAGAGGGTGGGGGGGGCAAACGGTGGAGTGTGACGGTGTGAACACGGAGACGGCCCAAAGCAACCTCACAACGAGCCCCGAGAGAGCTTCAGGGTGACTAGGGGGGGGGGACTTGAAGGCGTTAAAACTCGTGGGGTAACTGGAGGGTGGATCGAAGGTGACTGGGGAAGGCCGAGGAGGACTCGAGGCGGTGCTCATCACCTTTAAAGCCCTGAGCCAGTGATGGAAACTCCACATTCCTATGGTGGGGCGAGTCTATCCACATTAAACCCACTGTTGACTTCCGCACAACGTGGTATTTATTTGTATCGAACCCAGAAGCAGGAATGATGGGATCAATTACCCCACAACCAGGCTTTGAACTCACAACCTTCCGATTTGGAGCGTTACCGCTGGGCCACCCGGCTACGTTTTCAAGCACGACTCATCGGTGGCTGAAGGGTGAGTGTGCGGGGTGAGTGCGGGGTGAGTGTGCGGGGTGAGTGTGCGGGGTGAGTGTGGGGTGAGTGTGGGGGGTGAGTGTGGGGTGAGTGTGGGGTGAGTGTGGGGTGAGTGTGGGGGGGTGAGTGTGCGGGGTGAGTGTGCGGGGTGAGTGTGCGGGGTGAGTGTGGGGTGAGTGTGCGGGGTGAGTGTGCGGGGTGAGTGTGCGGGGTGAGTGTGCGGGGTGAGTGTGCGGGGTGAGTGTGCGGGGTGAGTGTGGGGGGTGAGTGTGCGGGGTGAGTGTGCGGGGTGAGTATGGGGGGGGTGAGTGTGCGGGGTGAGTGTGCGGGGTGAGTGTACGGGGTGAGTGTGCGGGGTGAGTGTGCGGGGTGAGTGTGCGGGGTGAGTGTGCGGGGTGAGTGTGCGGGGTGAGTGTGGGGGGGGTGAGTGTGCGGGGGGTGAGTGTGCGGGGGGTGAGTGTGCGGGGTGAGTGTGGGGGGTGAGTGTGGGGTGAGTGTGGGGGGTGAGTGTGGGGGGTGAGTGTGGGGGGTGAGTGTGCGGGGTGAGTGTGCGGGGTGAGTGTGCGGGGTGAGTGTGGGGGTGAGTGTGGGGGTGAGTGTGGGGTGAGTGTGCGGGGTGAGTGTGGGAGGGGTGATTGTGTGGGGTGAGTGTGTGGGGTGAGTGTGGGGGGTGAGTGTGTGGGGTGAGTGTGGGGGGTGTGAGTGTGGGGGGTGAGAGTGTGGAGAGTGCGGGGTGAGTGTGCGGGGTGAGTGTGCGGGGTGAGTGTGCGGGGTAAGTGTGGGGTCAGTGTGTGGGGTGAGTGCGGGGTGAGTGTGAGTGTGCGGGGTGAGTGTGCGGGGTGTGTGGGGTGAGTGTGCGGGGTGAGTGTGTGGTGAGTGCGGGGTGAGTGTGTGGGGGGTGAGTGTGCGGGGTGAGTGTGGGTGGTGAGTGTGTGGGGTGAGTGTGGGGTGTCAGTGTGGGGTGTCAGTGTGTGGGGTGAGTGTGAGGGGTGAGTGTGCGGGGTGAGTGTGCGGGGTGAGTGTGCGGGGTGAATGTGTGGGGGTGAATGTGGGGTGAGTGTGGGGTGAGTGTGGGGTGAGTGTGTGGGGCGAGTGTGGGGGGTGAGTGTGTGGGGGGTGAGTGTGCGGGGTGAGTGTGGGTGGTGAGTGTGTGGGGTGAGTGTGGGGTGTCAGTGTGGGGTGTCAGTGTGTGGGGTGAGTGTGAGGGGTGAGTGTGCGGGGTGAGTGTGCGGGGTGAGTGTGCGGGGTGAGTGTGCGGGGTGAATGTGTGGGGGTGAATGTGGGGTGAGTGTGGGGTGAGTGTGGGGTGAGTGTGGGGGGTGAGTGTGCGGGGTGAATGTGCGGGGTGAATGTGCGGGGTGAGTGCGGGGTGAGTGCGTGGTGAGTGTGGAGGGTGAGTGTGCGGGGTGAGTGTGCGGGGTGAGTGTGCGGGGTGAGTGTGCGGGGTGAGTGTGCGGGGTGAGTGTGCGGGGTGAGTGTGCGGGGTGAGTGTGCGGGGTGAGTGTGGGGGGTGAGTATGGGGGGTGAGTGTGGGGTGAGTGCGGGAGTGTGTGGGGTGAGTGTGTGGGGTGAGTGTGGGGGGTGAGTGTGGGGTGAGTGTGGGGTGAGTGTGGGATGAGTGTGGGGGGGGTGAGTGTGCGGGGTGAGTGTGCGGGGTGAGTGTGCGGGGTGAGTGTGCGGGGTGAGTGTGCGGGGTGAGTGTGCGGGGTGAGTGTGGGGGGTGAGTGTGGGGGGTGAGTGTGGGGTGAGTGTGCGGGGTGAGTGTGCGGGGTGAGTGTGCGGGGTGAGTGTGGGGTGAGTGTGCGGGGTGAGTGTGGGGGGGGTGATTGTGTGGGGTGAGTGATTGTGTGGGGTGAGTGTGTGGGGGGTGAGTGTGTGGGGTGAGTGTGTGGGGTGAGTGTGGGGGGTGAGTGTGTGGGGTGAGTGTGGGGGGTGTGAGTGTGGGGGGTGAGAGTGTGGAGAGTGCGGGGTGAGTGTGCGGGGTGAGTGTGCGGGGTGAGTGTGCGGGGTGAGTGTGCGGGGTGAGTGTGCGGGGTGAGTGTGCGGGGTAAGTGTGGGGTGAGTGTGCGGGGTGAGTGTGCGGGGTGTGTGGGGTGAGTGTGCGGGGTGAGTGTGTGGTGAGTGTGCGGGGTGAGTGTGCGGGGTGAGTGTGCGGGGTAAGTGTGGGGTCAGTGTGTGGGGTGAGTGCGGGGTGAGTGTGCGGGGTGAGTGTGCGGGGTGTGTGGGGTGAGTGTGCGGGGTGAGTGTGTGGTGAGTGCGGGGTGAGTGTGCGGGGTGAGTGTGCGGGGTGAGTGTGCGGGATGAGTGTGGGGCGAGTGTGTGGGGCGAGTGTGGGGGGTGAGTGTTTGGGGGGTGAGTGTGCGGGGTGAGTGTGGGTGGTGAGTGTGTGGGGTGAGTGTGGGGTGTCAGTGTGGGGTGTCAGTGTGTGGGGTGAGTGTGAGGGGTGAGTGTGCGGGGTGAGTGTGCGGGGTGAGTGTGCGGGGTGAGTGTGTGGGGGTGAGTGTGGGGTGAGTGTGTGGGGTGAGTGTGCGGGGTGAATGTGCGGGGTGAGTGCGTGGTGAGTGCGTGGTGAGTGTGTGGGGTGAGTGTGTGGGGTGAGTGTGGGGGGTGAGTGTGGGGGGTGAGTGTGGGGGGTGAGTGTGGGGGGTGAGTGTGGGGGGTGAGTGTGGGGGGTGAGTGTGCGGGGTGAGTGTGCGGGGTGAGTGTGCGGGGTGAGTGTGCGGGGTGAGTGTGGGGGGTGAGTGTGGGGTGAGTGTGGGGTGAGTGCGGGAGTGTGTGGGGTGAGTGTGGGGGGTGAGTGTGGGGTGAGTGTGGGATGAGTGTGCGGGGTGAGTGTGTGGGGTGAGTGTGAGGGGTGAGTGTGAGGGGTGAGTGTGTGGGGTGAGTGTGGGGGGTGAGTGAGGGTGAGTGTGTGGGGTGAGTGTGTGGGGTGAGTGTGTGGGGTGAGTGTGTGGGGTGAGTGTGTGGGGTGAGTGTGTGGGGTGAGTGTGAGGGGTGAGTGTGGGGGGTGAGTGTGTGGGGTGAGTGTGCTCCCTCACCGTGTGCGTGTGCACGTTGTGCGCCGCCTCGATGAAGCAGGCGAGCGGGGCCGTGTCGTCCACCAGCACCTTGCTGGGGGCGCGCTTCTCCAGCAGAGACATCGCTGGGGAGCGGAGCAGGATGCACCTGAGCCTGGGGCCCCCCACCACCAATGAGAACCCCTATCCCCTGAAATAATTAGTCCAAGAAATCTCTACCCGCTGGGACCCCCAAACCTAAGACCCTACCCCTAACAGTCCAAACCTTAGAACCCCTTCCACAGAACCCCCCCCCCCACCCCGACTCGTCGGGATCCCTACCCCGGGGACCGGCGCCGAGGCGCTCAAATGACCTCTCCCCTAAGACCCCCTGGCCCTGACAGCCCCTACTCCGAGAACCACGACCAGCTGAGACCCCTTCCCAGGAGGAGACACCTCAACCCCGGGGACCTCGCGCGGGCCACGGCGCTAGTCGAGTCCCGGTGCCGCGAGGGTGCCCAGCGCGCTGGAGGCCCAGGCGAGACGAGGCGAGAGACGAGGCAGTGGGAAGGGGGGGGACCTCGACTCGCTGCCTGATTTCCCCCTGCTTAAAAGAGGCCTCGCGTTGCTAGGCGACACCTTAATGAGGTTGCCGATGGTGATGGTGGTTGGTGATGGTGGTGGCTGTGATGAGGTGGGGGGGGGGGCTCCGTTGCCCCGGCAACCGCAGCTCCGGTCCCTCGTGAGCGGGGGAGGGGGGGGAAGCGGAGTCACGTGTCACGTGCCGCGGCGTCACGTGACATTGTTCTCGGCGAATCGATGGGAGAGCCCAGCCGCTTTAGCCCCCCCCCCTCTGTTCATCCCCCACGGCCCCCACCCCTCTCACCCGAGAGCAGGAAGTGACGTCCGTTGTCGCGTTGCTCGCTCATTGGTCGGATTTAGCGGTTTCCCACGGTCCGGGTCGTTGAGGCCCCGCCCTCCTCCGGCCACGTGATATGCAAATGAGTGTCAAGTGCCGGTCACGTCCGCGCCCCGTGATCGCTTGTGTCGGATTCCACGTTCCCAGGGCGGGGCCCGGGTTGCTTCACGACGGCCACTTGTTCACTGTTGATTCCCCAAGTTAGTGGTGCCGATTTAATAATAATAATAATTACATGTGTATAGCGCTTGTCATCAAGGATCTCAAAGCGCTGTACAGGACACAGCAGCACTCAGCATAAAAGTAATATAAATACATATTCTTGGTTCTTTCGGTAAAGTCACGTAGAAGGGAAATAATACAAATATAAAAAAATATAAATTATATTTATATTATTTTATTATTTCCCTTCTACGTGACTTTACCGAAAGAACCAAGAATATGAATCCCTGCAGTCACGAAAGCTTTACATCAAAATAATATAAATACAATTATGTAAATTATAATTTACTTTAAAAAAAACCGGTATTGTGCTGACCCTTATTTCGTAAACTGGACTATTGATCGTGCTGACTGAGCACCGTGTTGGTTTGATCTACAATGGAACGTGGCAAATCTATTGTGGAGGCCGGTAGTGGCCAGTGCAGCAAAATCCAACCTGCTCCCCCCCACCTTCAACCAAGTGTAGGGAGACATCCCCCACGACCCACGGGACGCTGGAAGCCCCTCGTCCAGCAGGGGTCGTAAATTGGGGCATATTTGCTCGTGCCGTAACTTGCTTGGATTGGCTCTGTGATGTGGTGGAAGGCTATAGTAAAATAACTAATATTTTTAAAAAAACTTTTAAAAATACGCTTTAATGAAATGTACCGTACTAGCAATGGAAGAACTCCACGACTCCAGGAAGTGGCCCGAAGCTTTCCATAACGTAAGGGGACCGTGGCCAATTAAGCCAACGTCAGTTGACCGTGGACAATTAGACCCAAGCCGAAACATAACAAATACATTTTCTTGCTGTGGATTTCACACCTAATGACGATTGCTTGTGTTGCAGTCGAAACTTCGTGAGAATTTTTATTGTTTTATGTTTGTATTATTTTATTATTACCCTTCTACGTGACTTTACCGAAAGAACCAAGAATATATAAAAAAGATGGCTTTAAAATATATTTATTTTTTTATAATCTATATATATAAAATCGCAAATCTGTCTGTCTGTCTGTGTGTCGCCGGACCATACGCAGTTTCATTGGACGGCGGTTGCCCCTGGCAACGGGTAGCGACGCATTCGCTGCGGGGTGGACGCCATTTTTAATTCCCGTTAAAAATATGCGCACGCATTAACACGCGACTCTGAGGTAAATTCATCAAAGTTCCACGTCCTCTTCACTCCCCCCCCCCACCACAATGTGTGCAATTACTATTATAGGGTCGGTAGATTATAAAATTATAGCGATTAGACAGTATTATTGTAGCGCGGGGGGGGGGGGGTAACGGCCCCGGTACCCAGCCTCAGCCGGGTGGGCAATCTAGGCGAGGCCGGAGGCTCTGCACGGTACTAGGCCTCGACACCCCACCACACTATAGGCCGTACATATTACTGCACAGCGGCCGAGGAGATCGTGCCTGGGGGGGGGGGGGCAGGGGTAGCAGCCCATCTGTGTATATATGTAAGGTTATTAAGAAATATATTTTTCACCCGGGCAACGCCGGGTACTTATGCTAGTAGAATATAGTATTGTCATCAGTATGACATAAGTATACCAAGTTTGCAGTCGATATCACATTGGGAAGTGGGTAAAAATTGAGTTATAAAATTTGAGGATACAACAGACAGTGAGTTAATAAAAAGCGTTTAAAAACACACAAAACGATCTTACCCAAAATAACCTAATTACGGATCATAGCGTCTTATTGTTGTTTTCTGTCTTGCAGAAATGTTTAAGTTCGTTTAGGGTACAACATGCGTTTAGAGTACAGTATTTGTCTGCTATACATTTCCACGTAAGCCACTTCGTTGAGCTATCATTTGTGGCCAGTACTCTTCTGAAAAAGAGCTTTTTATCGCTCAGTGGGCCGTACATGGTAAAATAAAACTAGAGCAGTTTAGTCCGTGCAATTTTATTGAGGAACTGTGTTGTCTTGGTTCGGTCTGGGACTGTTGTTGTTTTGCTGCCTTGCCAAAGCTTGCATTTAGTGTTGAAAAATCGACAGCAGTTTATGTACATTATCAATTTGTACTTAAAACATACTCCATATTTATTTATACTGGTAGGAACCTCCTGGTTACATCAGCCCACAGGGGATTATTGTGTCCGTCCGTCCGTCGTGCATCCAAAAATGGGAGGGGTGGGGCTGGGTGGAGAGGGGAGGGTGGGGAGGGGCTGGGTGGGGAGGGACTGGGTGGGGAGGGGAGGGTGGGGAGGGGCTGGGTGGGGAGGGTGTGGAGGGGCTGGGTGGGGAGAGGAGGGTGGGGAGGGTGGGGGTGGGGAGGGGAGGGTGGGGAGGGGCTGGGTGGGGAGGGTGGGGAGGGGCTGGGTCAGGGGTGGGAGGGGTGGGGCTGGGTGGGGAGGGGCTGGTCACCCCATGGTGCCCTTTTAAAACTCAACGTTTAACCTACTCACGCCGGCTTGTGCCCGCCCTCACAGTCGGGCATATTTACGCAATACACCACGCCGTAGTTCACCCTGGCCATTGACTGAGCAACCCAATGTTCCTACCAGCTCCCTCCGCAGGAATGTGTTTGTTGAAAAATCAACGGGAGTTTGCGTACCTAAGCAATTTGTACTAAAAAAAAAATATTTATTTATTTCCATGACTTGCATACCTTTTCTCTATTTTGCACTCCTATTGCATACCTGTCAACTCCTTATCAGTGCCCTACCTTATTACAGACCAATTCAGACCTTATTGCTCACCCCGTGCCCTTATAAATCTCAACGTTCATCCTGAAAAGTCCCATCACAAGGGAGAAACACAAATAGACGAAACAATGTTGCCTATATTGAAACGGCTGTACTCCGTATGGACCTGAAAACTCAAGTTCAAGTTCATTTATTTGGTATAGCCCTGTGAGCCATTCGGCTCTTGAATCGGGTGCAACCGCAACAAACCAAAAACCAGAAACATGAACAAAAAAACATCTTAAAGTGACTATGTGACTAAGTGCAAGCAGAAAATCCCAGAAAAGACAGCAAAATATTGCAGAAAAAGCACCGTACACCAACGCTGTGTACAAAAATTCCAGTGGGATGCAAGTCAAACAACAACAACAACCACAAGACAACTTAGATTAAGGCCATCAGTCTAACTCCGTACTACAACAAACAAACATGGCCAAACCAAAAAACTTTTCGAAATCACCAAAATAAAGCCATGAAAGCAATGTAACAGTGATCATAGGAACTGTGACCGAATTTTCACAATAAACGACATAAACAACATGTACTACCAAACCCTGCAGCCATAGCTGGCTGCATGAGTCACTCCACAACAGCAGGAGCATCAGTCGGAGTATCAACATTTTCCAATGCACCTCCAAGATCAGCACACTAAATAAAAACACAGGTCATACTTTGCAGCGATCATCCGGAGCGAAACATTTTATTTTAGGCCACTGAATTTCAGTGGCAGCTAGGGGTGTACAACTCCTCTAGAGCAGTTTTGAGTGAAGATCTCACAGGTAGTGACACAAGTTGCAGTTTATTGGCAATAGCATTCCAGACCCTGGGGGCATCAATAGCAAAGGCCCTTCCTCCAGTATTTGTACGGCAATAGGGAATGTGAAGCTGGTAAATGAGCGTAGACCTTAGGTCAAATTTGTTCTTTGAAACAGAGAGGAGATCCAGTAGGTAATCTGCGGATTTTTTGTAAGTACATCAATTTTCCTGTACAAGAATACGGATAAACCGTATAGGTTTACAGCTCTGCTATTGTTTGTTGGAATTTGCTGACACGCCCCTACCGGACATCCGTAAAAAAAGAACTACAAAGCTCATCGGATTCCTCCATCCGGTCTATATAAAGATTCTTGACACAGCAGCCCCCTCGGTTTATCGGGACTACGCAATTCAAAACGGTTGCGTAACCGTGCTAAAGAATTAAAATCGTTTCCGTCAGCCAATGAGATCTCTCCGCGCCGTGACGTCACAAACTGTTGTTTTTTTCCTCTCACGCCGAGTCACGTGCGGCGAGGAGTCACGTGGGTCTCGCGGCGGGGGGGAGGAGGGCTCAGAGGGGGGGGGTGTGTCACGTGACCGGGGTAGATCAGCTGATCGGGTCCCGCGTGCAACAGAGGAACGGTCGGGGCGTTGCTGCTGCTGCTGCTGGTGGTGGTCGTGGTGCCGACAGGAGACGCACACACAGTGAGTGAGTGGGGCTACGGTGGCTAGGAGACGTTAAATACCTCGCCTGGTACACAAGGAGGTCGTGGGTTCGTTGACGATCCTGACGCCTGTTGCTGTGTATTTGGAGTTTGCGTGTTTTCCCCGTGGTCGCGCAGATTTTTCTCCGGGGTTTTCATCCACTTTTAGTTAGAATCGTGCGTTTAGAGTATTTGGCTGCTATACATTTCCACACGATAAGCCACTTTGTTGAGATATCGTCTGTGGCCAGGTCGCTTTTGAAAAATATCTATATAGCCCAGTGGGCCTTACCTGGTAAAATACAAATCTCAAAGAAAAAAAAAACCTGTATTGTGTAAAATAAAATTTGTTTATAGTTTGTTTTATTGGGTGGCCCTATCTCAGAGAGTCTGCGGACGGGGCTCGTGAATGTCGCGACCTCCAGCAATAAAAGAGGGAAGAGGAGCGACGCTCACAACAACGGGCATATCGCCGGGTGGATAAAACGCAGAAAGTTAACACAGTGGCGGAGCACAATTGGTGGCATCTACCAGCCATTTCTAAGTCGGTGAGCCCATGCGAATCTTCACGTGGCCTCAAAGTGCACATCCACTTGTACACCTCGATTGAAAACTCGTTTCTTTCGAACGGATTTTTGCGTTTTCGTTTCGTGTCTTTCCCCCTCCCACCTCCGATTAGCACGGTTGGCGACGTACGGTGCGAAAGAAGTTCAACATTTATACATATCCTGACGTCACCGCCACTTAGTGGTGAACGGCGGCTGTTGTTGTTGTGTCTGCGAGTGTAAACATCATCACGGGGGAGACGAAGGCGGTCGGGTCGTGGTCCTGGTCACACCACCCCCTCGTCCTGTGCCGTTCCTTGCCGGACTTAATAGGTTCTCGCTAACAAACACTTGCTCCGACAGTTGAAGGCTATAGGGGGAATCTTTGTCTTTATGTATATAAGGTTTATGTGTGTATGTATAATTCATGCGTACTGTATGTAATATGTACTTTATACTGGTAGGAACCTCCTGGTTACACCAGCCCACAGGGGATTATTGTATCCGTCCGTCGTGCATCAAAAAATTGGAGGGGTGGGGCTGGGTGGAGAGGGGCTGGGTGGGAAGGGTGGGGGCTGGGTGGGGAGGGTGAGGGTGGGGGCTGGGTGGGGAGGGGCTGGTCACCCCGTGGTGCCCTTATAAAACTCAACGTTTAACCTACTCACGCCGGCTTGTGCCCGCCCTCACAGTCGGGCATATTTGCGGAATACACCACGCCGCCGTTGACCCTGGCCATTGACCGAGCAACCCAACGTTCCTACCAGCTCCCTCCGCAGGAATGTGTTATTCATTAGCTGCGGAGCACAGGCTCAATGAGGTGTAAAGCGGCCCGCAACAAACGGCACACACCAAAGTTGCAGTGGGTAAAGGGGCCGTCCATAAATGACGTCACGCACCTAGGGGGGGGGTCAGACATTTGTGACAATGTGCAACTTTAAATAAATATAGACAACACGTTCTACTTAATTAAATAGACGTTTTAATAAATGTTTTCTCCTACAACATCAGAGTGCAGTGCCACATTAAATACGCACTTTACAATGACAATAGTTTAAAGCGATTTGAAGCATGTTTTATTTTGGAGGGGTGGGGGGGGCAGAGCTTTGTGACGTCATATTTGAGGGGGGGGGGTCTGACTTTTTGTGACGCCGTGTGACGAAGGGCGGAGGGGGGGTCAAAATCGTTCAAAATCGCGTGACGTCATTTATGGACGGCCCCAAAGAGTTGACAAGGTGCGTTGAATTGAGCGAGGTAATCACTTTTATAAGAGCGCTTGGGAGAGGGATTGATGCCACAGTGGGGCAGTGCGAGATGGAGTCTCCTGGGGGGGGGGGGGGTTGTTTGACCATACTTCACCACGCTGGTCAGTGCGGGTTGGTAAATAGGGTGGGGGGGGGCTGTGGTTGGTGGTGGAGAGACCCAGGGCCAGTTGAGATGTTCGCAAATGATGTTAGCCGTGCCTGGGATTTGAACTGGGCTGGCGAGTTTCGATTTGAAGCTTTCGTGACTGCAGGGATTCATCTTCTTGGTTCTTTCGGTAAAGTCACGTAGAATGGAAATAATAAAATCATAAAAATAAAACATAATAAAATAATTCTCACGACGTTTCGGCCACAACGCAAGCAGCCGTCCTCAGGTGAAGAACAGGTCTGTCGAGAAGACAGCGTCTGAATGACACACCCCAGGCTTGGAGATGGGCTGGCGAGGTTAATAGTGCGTGGTAATAATCTCGACGCAGCTGCTGCATTTAGCTTCAGCGCTTCTCCAGTTAATGGTTAACGCGAACATCTGTGCTCCGCTCAAACCACCTGTTAATTCAGCCTGCACTTAGAGGATTTCAAGTTTCATTTATTAGGTATAGTCCTGTGAGCCATGCGGCTCTTGAGTCGGGTGCAACCGCAACAAACAAAATATGAACGGAGAACATTTTAAAGCGACGACGCGCAACAGAAACATCCTGGATAAACCAGCAAATCTTCCAAAAAAAACCGCTGTGTGCAAAAATCCCAGTGTGATGCAAGTCAAACAATATCAACCAGAATACAACTTAGATTACCCATATGTTTTCGAAATCAAAATAACGCTATAAGAACAATGTAACAACAGTAATCATAGGAACTGTGATTTAAATTTTACAATAAACGATATATATAAAATGTACGACCAAACTTTGCAGCCAGGATGAATGTACACAGCCGCTGTTCCATTTTACTGCTGGATGGATGAGAAAGGCCCCAAGCACGCCGTGTTGGTCATGGGGGCGGGGGGGAGGGGGGTTTATTGACCATACTTCACCATGTTGGTCAATGCTCGTATTGTTTAAGTGTGTTCGTTTGCTTAGAACTCGGGGCGCTGTTCAGATGTCACTCGCCGCTGATGTTCGCCGGGGTCGGGAATTCTAATTTTAAAATTTGTTAGGTTCGAAGCGCAATGCGCTATCCACTGCGCCACCACTCCACCGCCGTGATTTTATTCTATCGTAGTGTACATTATTTGGTGACGCTCTTGCGTTGCTAGTGGTGCATAAGGGACAATAAAACTCAACACATTCGTTAATAACACTGCGTGCCCTTAAAATCATAGAAATATGTGAAGTTTCGGGAAATGGCACTTTTTTGCGTTTTACCATGAAACGTCGCCCATCATATATTTTTCTCTTAGGGCCACGCAGTGTTATTGGCACGTGTGCTGGTTTGCTTGTATAATGACACACGTGTTTCTGTATTCCCTGTGGACTTGTCGGGATTGTTTGGCCTGGGGGGGGGGTTGGGGGGGTTGCACACAGGGGAGGCCTTCGCGTCCCACGCTTTGCAGCGAGCGTCGGGTCTGCATTCGGCTCCCCGGACTCGGTGCGACATGAGTTGGACTCCACTTGAAGGGGCTCAGGGTGACCGGTGCCCACTCCCTGCTCTCAGCCTCGTTTGTGTTTTGCCCGTCTCAGCTGGCACGTCCTCGTTTTGTTCGTCACGCGTGTAGTAGCTTCGTGTGTGCGCTCCGTTTGTTTTGATCACCTTGTTGGGACCGTATATATTATTATACTTGCTGTCCCAGGAAAGCCTCACCTAGTCTCAAAACTTCTTCAGGAGGGTCGTGAAGTTTTTTCGCAGTAGCCAGGGGGGGAGGGGCAATGTGGCTGCTGTGTGTGATTCGAATTCAGTGATTTGCAGGTAATATGCTCCGCATTGGGATGTATCATACCGGTTACACTCTGTGTGTGTCGTGTATTTAGCTGTGGAAGGAAACCAGAGAACCCGGAGGAAACCCATGTAGAATGGAGAGAGAGAGATGGCGTACAAACTCCACGTAGAAAGGCACCGAGTCGGGAATGAAACCCAGACCCTCCTTGATGTGAGGCACGAGTGTCACCACCACACCACCAACCCTGCCGCCCGCTACGTGTCGCTGGTATTGAAATCTGTAAACGGCGACAGGGCACCCACCATCGCAACAGAGTAATAGTGCGGGCCCAGGAACCATGCACGCCACTCGGTCTCTGAAATGCACAACTTCAGGAACTGCTGATGGTTTTGGCTCGATGCATAGAGACCGCGTGCTTTTTACACGTTTTTATTGTTAGGCTCGTGTTATGTATACCTTTTTTACGCCATGTCTGGTTTATACTGCCTCGTTCGTTACGAACGGTCGTATTTACAGTCGTAGTGTACGTAGCCAACTGTGCTCATCTGAGATGCGGGGGAAGGACCCCCCCCCCTCTCTATCTCTCCCCTCTTGCTCCTCCCCCTTTCTTACCTATATAGCCTCTTGTTACAGCAGCCCTTTTGCCCACTTCAGCAACTGTTTCTTGCTGTGGTTGTCCCACCTGATGACGGACGCTTGTGTTGCGCCCGGAACGTCGTGATTTAATTTATTTTATACCTACGTGACTTTTTCCGAAAGAACCAAAGAGTATGGAAGGACAACACCTAAAGGGAGCGATTCCACGAGGTTCACAAGCAGCTGAAGCACCGTTATCCCCCGCCCCCCCCACCAGCGCGTGTCACACTACCCAGGGTGATGGCGACCAAGCGGCTGCCTGAGTTGCTGACCCGGGTTCGGACCGAGCTCGACCACGTTATGGCGTTCTGGCTGCGGCACTCACATGACCAGGAGCACGGGTATGGCGCAGAGGGGGGCGGCACCCACGTCCATACCTCCTGGCCTGACCTCTTGACCCCCTGACCTCAGACCACACACCTCGGGGATGAAAAAGGCTCCGCAGTCGTCGTTATCATTGTCACCTATGATAACTTTGCTGTCAGTATTGTCATAATAATCATCAGCAGCAGCATCATTGTATCATCATAGTCATTGTGATCATAATCCACAAACGCATAATCATTGTCATCATTATTACCATCATTCTCAGCATTATTATCATCAGCGTCATCATTGATATCAACGCTGCACGATAATCTTAATTTTCATCATCATTGTCTTTACATATTATCATCACAATCATCGTGGTCGTCATTGCCATCGTTTTTAGCTATGTAATCAAATTATCGTCATTACTACTGACGGGACTGACCTCCCAATCTCCCCCCCCACCCCAAATCTCACCGCAGCTTCCTCATCATGACCATTGTTTATCATCACCATTGTTGTTGTTGTTGCTGCCGATGAGACGGCCCGCACTGTGGTCCCCCACCCCCCCCACTGCCCACCTCGCGGCTTGCGATCAGAGGCTTCTTCACGTGCCTGGGCCGCGAGGGTGCCGTCTACGATGAGCTCAAGTATGTGTGGCTGCAGGGACGGCAGGTCAGTGACGCTACCTTCAGCCGTCTCCCCTCAGCCCTCATCTCTCATTCCCTCACCCCCCAGTGTCTCACCTGTACAGCGGTGGATCCAAAGGTGGGCGACGGAGGTGATCGCTCCCCCCCCCAGAAACCTCAAATCTGATTTTGACTAGTAGATTTTCTTTAATAATTAATTGTCTGTGACAAAAAATAAGGCACGATGTGAATACAACAACACCAGAGACAATGCTTGCCATGTTTTGTAATCCACGTGGGGGACTGTACCACACCGCATCTCACCGTACTCGACCACGCCGTGGGGAAGCATCATTGGAGATGGGGGACCGTCGCAAGTCGGCGTAGGTTGCACACGTTGCCTGGCGTCTCACCAGGCACCCGACGGGTGTGGGCGCCACGACTCGACCTACTGAGTGTTGGAGGCTCACGATGATGATTCACCAACTCGCAAGCACTGCCGTGTGTGCCGCGTGCGTGTGTGCTGCGTGTGTGTGTGTGTGCTGCGTGTGTAGGTGTGGATGTACTGCCGTCTGTACCGCGAGCTGCCCAGGTTCCGCACGCCACAGATCCTTGAGGCGGCCAAAAAAGGTCCGCACCCAACTCATCACTTGGCGCTCGCTACTCACCGCTCACCACTCGAGGCTTACCGCTCACCACTCGCTGCTTACCGCTCGTCGCTCAACACTCGCCGGTCACCATTCGCAACTCACCACATCTCCAACAACAATGCTCACACAGTGCCTATCGTGTTCGCCGCACGGTGCCCCATACACTGCTTACTTGTGTTACTCACACCACACCATGCACGCTCTGCTGCTTTCACGCCTCCAACCGCCAGCCTCGTCCTAACCAGATCACCTGTAGAGCTTGGACTGTACCACTGTGCGCCCCATCCCTGTGCCCCCCTCCTCACCTGCCCCCCCCCCCCATGCGGTGGTGCCTGTCGGACCGTGCTACTGTGCTCTGCCAGGGGGGGAGTTCCTGCTGCGCCATGCGCGCGTCTCCGCAGACTCGCCCAAGTGCGCCTTTGTGCTGACACGTGACGGCCGTCCCGTCAAGGTTCAGAGGACCATCTTCAGCGAGTGCTTCTATGTGCTGGCCATGAGCGAGCTGGGCCGTGCTACCGGCGACGCCAAGTACACGGTGAGTGGGCTATGGGGGGGTGGGGGGGGGCACGGCGGGTGGCGGGGAAGAGGGGTCCACGGGAGATGGGGGGCGCAGCAGGGGGGGGTCACGGAATTAGGGGGGACGGCGCGGGGCGTGCTATGAAACAGCCGAATTCGATTCGTGCTCACGGCCAACATCGGTGACAAATGTTTGAACCACGAGGTCGACTCAGCATTAAATGATACTGCTGGCCACCCACTCCATAATATGCCATGCCAGCATTAATAAGGTGCTCGCTAACTGTGCTTGCTTTAGAGTCGCAGTCATTGGTGAAATAATGTGCCCATTACAAATTGCATTATTATTGATAGCCGGTTAAAAGCTGCATGGGGCATCATTGTCGTTGTGCAGGAGTTTGTTTGCGTGCACGTGTGCATGTCTACGCATGTGACTGTATGTGCCCGTGCCTCTCCTTGCACGTGCGTGCGTGTGCCATGTGCGTGCCCGTGCATGCATTTCCATCTCAGGTGGCCGCCAAGGAGATGATGTCACAGATCGTGCGCTGGGTGCGCGAGGACCCCTCCGGCCTCGGGCGTCCGCAGCTCTCCGGCGCGACACCCGACAGTTCGCTCGCCGTGCCCATGATGTTGCTGTGCCTGCTGGAGCAGATGGAGGAGGCCAGCGAGGAGGGGGAGGGGGCGGCGGGCGGGGACGATGGCAATGCGGAGCTGGGCCGCTGGTGCGTCGACCGGATCCTCAAACACCTGCAGGTGCGAGCGCCTGGCTGCGCTCCTCGCACGAGCGATGGTCGGGAGAGCCGGCCGCACGCCGGGCAGCGTGGGAGACCGCAAACATTGTCCCGGTTAAACCCCTCTTATCGCGGTTACCACCACCGCCATCATCACCGCCACCATCGCCACTCGGCCATCTCGGGGCTCGCTGTCACCCACCTCCCCCACCCCCGCCGCAAGCAATGGGGTGCCTCGCATAGTAGCCACGCTGCCCTCACCTCCTCCACAAGCGGGAACATAGAGAATCGGCCAAACACAGCGACAAACAGTGGAACACGCCGTGACTCTGCGGGTCATCGTGTGAGTCCGTGGATCCCCGTGTGAGGATATGTGTGCATGTGTGTGTATCCATGTGTGTATGTGCGTGTCCGTGTGTGTCTGTATCCGTGTGGCCGTGTGTATCCGTGTCTGTATCCGTGTGTGTCTGTATCCGTGTGTGTCTGTATCCGTGTGTGCGTGCGTGTCCGTGTGTGTGCGCGTGTCCGTGTGTGTCTGTATCCGTGTGTGCGTTTGTGACAGAGGGGTGGCTCCGTCGTGCTGGAGACGGTCACTCCCGATGGTGAGGAGCTCCCGGGCAGCGCCGGGCGCCTGCAGAACCCGGGTAACCAACAGAGCGGTGCTGCCCATACCGATAACACTGCTGCTACTGTCAGTGGTGATGCTGGTTGTATTGGTGATGCTGGTTGTATTGGTGATGCTGGTTGTATTGGTGATGCTGGTTGTATTGGTGATGCTGATTGTATTGGTGATGCTGATTGTATTGGTGATGCTGGTTGTATTGGTGATGCTGATTGTATTGGTGATGCTGGTTGTATTGGTGATGCTGGTTGTATTGGTGATGCTGGTTGTATTGGTGATGCTGGTTGTATTGGTGATGCTGGTTGTATTGGTGATGCTGGTTGTATTGGTGATGCTGGTTGTATTGGTGATGCTGGTTGTATTGGTGATGCTGGTTGTATTGGTGATGCTGGTTGTATTGGTGATGCTGGTTGTATTGGTGATGCTGGTTGTATTGGTGATGCTGGTTGTATTGGTGATGCTGGTTGTATTGGTGATGCTGGTTGTATTGGTGATGCTGGTTGTATTGGTGATGCTGGTTGTATTGGTGATGCTGGTTGTATTGGTGATGCTGGTTGTATTGGTGATGCTGGTTGTATTGGTGATGCTGGTTGTATTGGTGATGCTGGTTGTATTGGTGATGCTGGTTGTATTGGTGATGCTGGTTGTATTGGTGATGCTGGTTGTATTGGTGATGCTGGTTGTATTGGTGATGCTGGTTGTATTGGTGATGCTAGTCCTACTGATAGTGCTGCTGGCGGTGGTGATGCTGTCTGTGCTATTGTTTATGATGCAATTGTCATGCTGATAGTGGTGTTGGCTGTTCTACGGCTGCTGGTTCTAGTTGTGCTGTGGTGGTGACAGAGTTGCTGGTGGCGCTGCTGTTTGTGGCAATACTGGTCCTGGTTGTGGTGAGATTGTCCGTGGTCCTGGTAATGGTGCTGATAGACGTTATGGTTGTGGTGGTGGAGCTGTTGCTGTCTGTGCTGGTGCTAATAGTCGTGTTGGTTGTGTTGTATGTATGTTGAACTTTGTTCGCACTCTATGTAGCCAACCAGACTAATCGGAGGTACAGGGGAAGGACAACAAACTAAGCACAATAAGCAGTTCCAAATAAATGAGTTTTCAATCTAGATTTAAAATTGCATAGCTCCAGTGACTTCCTAATATCAGAAGGAAGAGTGTTCCAGACCGCTACAGAAGCGCATCTGAAAGCATGCGATGCGGTGACCGTCTTTGTTCAGTGGTCAGCCAAAAGCCACTGCTGCGAGGATGGCCGCAGTTCGCGTGATGGTTTATGCTCCTTGACGAGATCAGCAAGGTACTGTGGTTCATCTTCTTGGTTCTTTCGGTAAAGTCACGTAGAAGGGAAATAATAAAATAATACAAATAAAACATAATAAAATATGCTTTATATTATTTTATTATGTTTTATTTTATTATTAGAAGGGAAATAATAAAATAATAAAATGTACGCATAATAAAATAATTATTATATGTTGGCTATCAACAACAAGGCAACTCCTATGACTAATTGGGAATGGGACGCAAGCGTAGGATTGATCACCCTGTCGCTGGCCGCCTTTGGGGAGGGTGTATAGTGTGAAAGGCCGAAACACCCTAGGAACCAAAGGGTCACTACTGACGATGCGCTCCCCAAATTTCACCAGGCTCACTGTTCATGAACTCTTGGAAGTGCTTGCACAAAGGATAGTAACATCTCATCCTGTGTTCTTGGAATCTTTATTATGTATTATTTCCTTTCTACGTGACTTTACCAAAAGAACCAAGAAGATGAATCCCTGCAGTCACGAAAGCTTTAAATCGAAATTTATTGTGGTTCATTAGTGGCAAGCACTTTTGTGTACAATTCGTGTGGCCCCTGCTGACACTGTTGTGGTGGTGGTGGCTGCTCCCGGGGTGTTCCAGGCCACGCCATCGAGGCCGGCTGGTTCTTGCTACAGCGCGCGTCGCGCCTTGGAGACGCGGCACTGGCACGCACGGCGCTCGCCAGCTTCGTGGATGCCCCCTTCAGTGCCGGCTGGGACCCCCAGCACGGGGGGCTCCTCTACTTCCTGGATGCCGACGGGCTGCCCCCCACACAGGCACGGGCAACCATGGCCACACACACACACACGGCATTCTCGTCATCATCGTCGTTATCGTTGTCATCGTCGTCATCGTCGTCGTCATCGTTTTGATCGTCGTCATGATTGTCGTCATCATCATCGTCAGCCACATTGGCAGATCCTGGGGGAGGGAGCGATTTGTGCGATGCCCCCCCCCCCCCCCAAGACCTTGAGAACCCACTTTTTTTATTGACATTTACTCGAGAAAATACGCGGCCTGTTTTTTAATGTTCGGCCCTATTTAAAAGTATTACATCTTGGGACTTGCCCCCCTTTGGGAAGTTTCTAGATCCACCCCTGATCAGCCATGATCTATCCACTGCTGCGGTGAAGCCTTCCCGAGCCGTGTCCATCTCTCGTGGTGCCGCGACGTAACAGCACGCGTTGCTCCGTCTCCGCAGTGGACGTGCTCTTGGGCACTGCCGCTCCGTCGCTCATCTCGACCACTGGCACATCTATGCACCCTGCGGGTGCAGATGTACACTTGTGCATGTGTCCACGTACGCGTGGACTTGGTCGTGTGTGTGATATTGTGGACGTGTATCTGATTGTGTGTATACTTGCGATTGTGTGTGTGTCCCTCCTGCGGGGTGTGTGCAGTTGGAATGGTCCATGAAGCTGTGGTGGCCACACTGTGAGGCGCTCATCGCCTTCCTCATGGCGTTCCGCGAGACCCGCGAGGCCCGCCACCTCGACTCCTTTACCCGCGTCTTGGACTACTCCATCTCTAATGTGCGTACCGCCATGGAGCTCCCACCAGCTTCACCACCAACTCCACCGACACGTCTACCACCAACATGACCAACAACAACATCATCACTTCCACCACCAAGATGACCAACACCACCAACTTCGTCGTCATCGCCACCTCCACGATTAACACAAACAATAACGCCACCACCACCTCCACTACCAAGAACAACACCATCACTTTCACCACCACCACCATCACCACCTCTACTTCCAACACGACCAACACCACCATCCTGGGAGCGATGACACTTGTGCTGATGTGCGGGAGCGAGATGGATTGTTCCACGACAGGACTGTGAGCGATGGCGACGGCCTTCATCCCGCGGTGGATAGACCATGGCTGATGATGACGGTGATGTTGTCCGTGTTTCTCTTCGTCCATAGTTCTCGGATGCCGATCACGGAGAATGGTACGGGTACCTGGACCGCCAAGGCAGCGTCACGCACACGTTCAAGGGCGGCCCCTTCAAAGGTAGCGTGGTCACGTGGTCAACCGGCAGACGTGTACACACGCGCGTGTGTGTGATGGGCTAGTGGGGAGCGGCAGTGTAGTAGTTAGCGCGCCGTGCTACGAACCCAGCGACCCGAGTTAGATTCCCGCTCACGGCCAACACCAGTGACGATTATCACTGGTGTTGGCCGTGGTGCTGGCCACCCACCCCCTTGTGTGCCGTGCCGGCCTTCAAAGGTGATCGCTAACAGCACTTTCCCCAACAGTCTGTTACGGCTATACAGGGCTCTTTATCTTTTGATGAGCTACTGTGTGAACACCACCGCCATCATTATAGATAGGTGTACCTTGGACTCAGAATCAGCATCTTTATTTAGACTGGAGGAATCCGATGAGCTATGAAGCTCTTTTTCAGAGACGTCCAGTGCTTTCCGCCGATAATCTCTATTCCAAGCCAAGCCTAGCAGCAGCTGGACACATATAGAGTGAGAAATGAAGCCCCGTTGTGTCCATAATCTCCAAATTATTAGTCGCCACCACCACCGTGAACACATCAGTCAATAATTGGCTGAAAACAACTTGAAATAAAAACCCAATGCAGAAGCCTCGCGAAAAAGAGTCATATGACTCGGTGGTGAGGCTCTCCTGTGTAGACCAGTTGTGCTTATTCTTGTTACATCATTAAGCGTTGTTTCACGCCCTGCCAGATGAGCATGCAAGATGGGAAGTATCGTTGTGCAGATAATAGGTAAATCAGCGCAATGATTTTGGGTGTGGATATTAGGAAGAGTGGATAATAGGAGGCATTTCAGTACATTCTCAGAGAGCGCCTAGCTTCACGCAAGTTCTGTGGTGACTTTGCCACTGCATTCTGGCAAATGGCAGCTGTGCCAGAGGTCGCAAACGGGTTTTGATTCCTTACCCGTACCCGGCCGCACCAGGGTCGCAAACGGGTACCCGTACCCTACCCGATACCCGGCCGGGTACGGGTAGCCCGGTATCGGGTAGGGTACGGGTATCGGGTACCCGATTGCGACCTCTGAGCTGCGCTCTGTGAATGGTGTCCCATGGGAGTTTTTTTTAAGAGCTGTCCTCGAAGTTTGGCTGGCGACCTGACAATACCCTTCAGATCTATCAAGAGAGAAGGAAACTGTGACGTGTAGTGGCATGGACAGCATTGTCTGCGATGACTTTTTGACCTTGACCTCTGTTCTCGGTCTATCTTCGCTGTGCACATGTGCCCCAGGTTGCTTCCATGTACCCCGCGCCCTCTACATGTGTGAGAAGATGCTGGCCGACCTGACGGACGCCTCCAAGGCCTCGGGGTAGGCCTCGGGGTAGGCCTCGGGGTAGGCCAGGGTGTCCAACCCTCGGGCCTCTCACGGCTGCCAACCAAGCCCAGACCCCACGAAAAAATTCAACCACTGGAAAAAGGGACGGTGATTGCACTTACCAGCAGAGGCGCAGTGGGTGAATGTGAGCCCAATCAAAATGCTTTTGTGCTGATTGGTGTGCGATGATTTAATGAACTGACATGGAGGGGTGTTTTGATTGAATTGCAGAATCTATTCCTTTTGGTCTCATTTTCACGGTGTGTGCTGTTTGTCAGTACTGGTCTTATTTGAACTGCCTCTCATTAGTACTGCCACTACTGTCTGAATAATACTGGTCGTGAAAAGCTACGTATTAAACTTGCGCTGTATTGTTTGTAATGTCTCGTTTGTACAGTGACAACATGTCCATCTCCATTGTATTTTCTTGTGGCTCATTGTTTATAGTTCACCACTATCGCTTGTCCCATCTGCCATCTCATCTATGCTGATTTGCGCAGCCTGCAATTTTTCTCATTTGTACCGTCCGTACTGTGTCGTTTTTTACGTCTCCTTCATTATGAACGTTGACTATAAAGGGAAACATTTGTGCATTGCAAGCAATCGATTCTCACGCACAGCGCGAACCATGTATCGCGCCGTATATATGAATCGACTTGAACTGACGAATCGTTACGTGCCTACTTTGCGGGGTAGCGGGTTGGGTGCACGAGGTGTGGTGAGAGGTGGGTGGGAGTTGCACACCCCCTCTGCTGCTCATCTTAATGCACTCAGCTTGCAGTTCCACTTGATTATCATTTCAATTTTTATTGATTGTTGAAACCAAAAAATGAATACAATCATAGTAAATGTCTTAAAGCTTTTGTAACGTTTTGTGAACTAATCAATAAAATATGCAATCTGCTGTAAGCTGTAACAAATCAAGTTTTTTTTTATCATCCAGCAGCCTGTAATTTCTTGGGAAAACTTTGGCACCAAAGAGCTGCACTCGTATACTAATTCTAATCTTTATTTTACATTAATAAAAATATAATGAAGGCGATCACAGTGTGAGTGCTGTAGATTTTACATTTGTGCAAATTTGAGGTGCTACACGTTTTGATTAAATTCACTTCCGACTCATCGCAAACTCCAGTGATTCCCCGACAATTAATACTGCCTTCTGTGTTGCCACCCTGGGCGTGCCACACTTCCTCTCGCGAGGTTGGGAATCAATTTTAATCGGTGGGCCGTTACTTCGTTACAGGCCCCGCAGCTTCTGATCCCTGAGAGGGCCGGGGCGTAGCTGCCACCGCCACTGTTGTCGTTGTTGCCGGCAGCCTGTGCTGGACCTGGTGGTGCCGTGTCTCATCCGACCACACCAGGCAGTCGGCCACGCCAAGCGGGCGCGGGGATGGTGCGGCGGAGGCGCCACGTGTGCCAGGCCGGCCGTGGTGGTGTAGCGGGCCCCACGGTTCTCCGGGAGGCATAGCGTTGTGAAGCGCGAGCTGCGTGCGGTCGATTGGCCGGCCGTGGGCAGCCCTGCGCAAACAAAACACCTCCTTAAATTTCGATTTAAAGCTTTCGTGACTGCAGGGATTCATCTTCTTGGTTCTTTCAGACTCTGTCTCCTCGACAGGACGGCTACTTGCGTTGTGGCCGAAACGTCGTGAGAATTATTTTTATTATGTTTTATTTAAATGTTATTTTTATTATTTTATTATTTCAATTCTACGTGACTTTACCGAAAGAACCAAGAAGAAAAAACACCTCCTGTTCAGCATTACACTCTTGTGCAGTTGGCGAGTGCCTATTCAGGCTGATATATGGAGCACTGCGGACCCTGTGTAGTCTTCAGACTTGTTACAAGGGGATGGTTTGACCAGCACCATTCGTAACCATCTTTGTCTCCCAGTGCTAATGTTTACACACCACACTAGGCACTCATTTAACTTAGCAGAGGCCCAGATGGGTTTAGATATTACTCGCCACTGATGTTAGCCGTTGCTGGGAAACAAACTCAGGTCGCCAGATGGCTCTTTGCTCGTGTGCGTATATGCCTGAGGTCAATAATGAGTTTCTTGATGCACTGAAACCAGAACCCCCAGTGTGGGTGGACGCGGAGCTTCCGAGGATTTCTCTCCACTCGCCTGTAAGTGGTGGAGCCGGAGCTGGCATCCCCGCCGCCATCGTCAGGCCATGAGCTGCCCCGCGCACTGGTGAGGGCCGCCCTGGGCGCGATAAGCTGGGGCAGCAGCAGAAACGGCGATGACGACGAGGTGAAGGCAGGGGGCAGTGAGGCCGGGCGTGGGGGCCGTGCCCCCGGGAAATCCAGGCGGTAGGTCGATGCAAGGGGCCGCTCCTCGTGCCCCGCGCTGCCCGCCCATGCCACCAACTCGCCATTGTACACGCCGGCGCTCAGAGCCAGCGGAGTCCTCACGCGCTTGCGGCCCAGACCCTGAGCTCACGTGGAGAGTGGTGGGGTGAGGGGGCAGGCATACAGTATGTGCATCGTGTTAAGATTGGCCATCACACGTAGAAGAGGCTCCAGATTGGAATGTGCGAGCACAGGTCGTGCGTCTGCCAGTCAAATCGGTCCATTAACCGATGACACCTGGGATTGTCATCAACGTACCATCATACGAGCACCTAGCCTGGCACATGATTCCATGATGATGTCGCCATCGCTTAGTCAGGAATGGCAGTTGAATCAGCAGTGTTGTGTTCGAAGGGCAGGCGCAAGATGGTTACATTGGCCGTGCATCTCTGCCACCCCACCACACCGTACCGCACCATGCCATGCGCACTCATGCCAGCTGTGCCCGCTTACCGTCTGAAAGTATCCCACGCTGCCGAGGCCGGCGTGGCGGTTGTCGTGGCAGGAGAAGGGGTGTGTGTGTGCCCCATTCTGTAAGGGAGGAGAAACGCAATTCCCAGCCACAACGCAATCTAATTATGTAGTCGGCAAGCATTAAGCGCGTTGGTAAAAGGTGCTTCATGAATACAAAATATAATAGAATTCACAACGCAATCTCATCCAAAACACAGTCCCAGGCACAACGCTTTCCAAGCCACAGTCGTGTTGCCGGTTTGGAGTTTTTGTCGTTCGATCAAGTGACCTTTTGGGTTCCCCGAGCAACAAAATGTTGTCAAAGTAACGAGTGGCAAATCTAGCAACTTTCTGAGATGAGTATGATGCAGATGTAGGAGCGATTCCATGGCGGTTTTTCGGGTGCTGCGTTTAGGATTCTGTGTTGGTTGAACACTGAATGAGACAAGACAGTCTGGTAAACCGAGTCATCGAAATATGGTGGAGACATGAACGAGTGAAGTTCACAGGAATATTAACAATGGTGGTAGCGCTAGCAGAGTGACAAGGAGGTGACTGACCGTCCAGCAAGCGAAATCGAGTGCAGGGATTGGCACGCAGAGAGAGATACTTGTGCACAAACACAGCAGCAGGTATACAGCAGGTGACAAACACATTATGCCTTTAATAATTATTATAAAATATGTGATGGAATAAACTGCGTCCCTTCAGTGTCGTCGTCGTCGTCCCCCCCCTTTATTCTTCAACAATTTAGTTTACAGACATTTAATAGCGACCCATTCTCTGCCACGTTTAATACATTATCTTTACGTTAAATTATGTTTTAAAATGTACGCGTTTTTTTATTGACTACACGCAAGGGGTGGAAGCCAAATATGATTCGCATGCGGCTTCGGAGCCGAAGGTTGCCGACCCCTGATCGAGTTGACCTTCAGTTTCATTTCGGTGGCTCTCGGTTTCAAAGCAGCTGGCGGCAACAGGCGCGGCCAGGCCGCCCGCAGCCCGGGGCTCACCCGCGGGTGTTGCAGGCGGCGCGCGAACGCCAAAGGCGGCGTGGGCCGGGCAGCAAGCCGGAACGTCTGATCCATGTCGTTGCGGGAGCGGCTCCTGAAGTGTCCATGGAATCCGGTTGGGAACTGGACGAAAGACGCGGGCACGGAGTGGGGTGGGGGGTGTGCTTGACAAAACAGTGCGGCCAGGTCATTTGCTCTCCACTGGGACACTTTTGTTATTTTAGCTTGTAAGGGCCATCGAGACGAACAGCTCTTTTACGACGGCGACCGCAGTCCGAGACCGTCGGCCGAGACCGTCGGCAGGGCCGCAGTTAAAGAACACTGCAGGGTGAGGCAGATGTGATAGCTGCCTCTCTTGGTGCTTTTTCATTGCAGTTTCATGACGAGACCAGTGAGCCTAAATATCTTTTTACACATACGTGAAATAAGTTACATGGAGTATGGAAGGCGAGGACATGAAATGAAGGGGTCTACAAACATTACATTGGTGACATACTGAGATAGTAACAAGGAGCGAAGACAATTATCTACACATAAAACTCACGGCAGAACTTACAGCAAACAGGATAAAAACAAGTGCCGTAAAAATAATGATCCTGTCACTGGTGTGTGTAAATACTGTAAACCATATATACAGCCTCAGCCAATAACGTAGCTCGGGGAAGAGGTCATCCTGCAGCGTGACCTTAACGCACATGGATAAAGTGGTACATTTGGAATACGGTATTAAAATGACGTAGCCCAACCCGAATATCAATTATGAATCTCAATATTGACTGAAAAAAAACGACTTGAGACCAGCATATTCGTGTGCACGGATGCAAGCCACTGCTGGATGAGGGCCGTCGAGTCGTGTCCATGTGGGTCTTAGGGGTTGTTTGAACATACTTCACCACGGTGGTCATGCGCGGGTTGGAAAAGTGGCAGGCCCAGGACCTATTAATACATCACTCGCCATCGTTAATTCATTACGCGGCGCGCTAACCACTGCGCCACCACTCCACCCCACCAATAGAGACCCCTCGTGTATTGAGGGCGTGCCCACAGTTCCGCACAGATGGATTCAATCCACTTGCCGTCCTGCCATCTATCTACCAGCAATGGCCAGCGTGGTGAAGTATGGTCAACTAACCCGCCCCACGACCCGCAACTTGCGTGGGGAGGCCCTCATCCAGCAGTGGACTGGCCCAACACGACTGTTGCAGCACCGTGGCAGAATAGTTGAGATCCAGTGAGGCTTTGCCGGGTAAATAATTGACGTTATCATTGCCGAGTCATTATTATAATTAACCACGACCGCGGTTAGTGACTTCATGGTCTGGAATGCACCCCGCGTTGTGTCAAGCTAAGCAGGCGTGAGCCTGGATATTGCTCGAATGGGCCACGGTGCATAAGCAGGTGTTGTAGGCTGCTCCATGGCTAAGGTGTGGGCAGTAGAACAAGTCCATTGCTGCCCATTGATATCTGTCTGCTTATATGTCTGTCTATATGTCTCTGGTGCTGTGTTTCATCTCTCTCTCTCAAATTTAGCATTCTCAGGAAGAACGTAATCAACCAGGTAGGGTGTTGACTGTTATGTATACTAGATTTGTGTTTCTATTTAATTTATACCTGATATTGATTGCTTGTGTTGCAATCGAAACGTCGTATGCTAGTATTTTATTTATTATTTTATCTTTACACGTGACTTCACCGAGAGAACCAAAGAGTAATTCCTGCAGTCACGAAAGCTCCAACTTAAGTTTTCCATTGCTGTACTCTGTGCCTTGATGCCTCCACGCCTTCACAGTGACCAGCGTGGTGAAGTATGGTCAAATACCCCCCCCCACCACCACCACCACGGCTCGCACGGCGTGCCGAGGCCCTAACCCGGCAAAGGGGAATTAATTGACTAATAAACATGTACACACACATTAACATCACTGTTACTACTGTTAGTATTGTCATTATTAGTTACAGTGCAATACGCGGCGTGCGTCTCTCACCCAAGAGCCGGTCGTGTCGCTCGCCATTGCAGAGCAGCAGCGCCTCTCCCCCCTTCGTCTTTATGACGAATCGTAGTTTGTGTTTAACTTTGTTAAGTTGTTGTCTTTGTTACGATGGCTCTAATAAATGTAATCCCCCTCCCTCCCTCGTTCCCTTTAAAAAAGAACCTCAAAGGAGGCCGCTTTCCCAAGAGCGCCGCGCAGGCCGCGTTGCCATGGTACACGCCACGAGTTGTTATTGTTCATTAGCTATGCTAATATATGCGAGGCCAAGGGAAAACATTGAATATATTATGTTAATTATATAGGTTGAAGTCGTGGCTTGATACTTTTACATATCTGAGGGTTGGAGCGCCTTAAAAACGTATTTATGTTAAATTTTGATTTAAAGCTTTCGTGACTGCAGGGATTCATATTCTTGGTTCTTGACGTAGAAGGGAAATAATAAAATAATATAAATATAAAACTATAAAAATTATCACGACGTTTCGACTGCAACACAAGCATCAGGTGTAAAATCCACAGCAAGAAATGTTTGTTTAATATTCATATTATTTTATTATTTCCCTTCTACGTGACTTTACCGAAAGAACCAAGAATATGTATTTATGTTAATCAGAATGTTGGGTGGGCTCGTGCAATATAAAGGCGGGGCCCAAACTACACTTTTGAATATATTATGTTAATTTTACAGGGAGAGGAAGGCAGTCGCAATATGAATGCTGCTGTTAAGTGGGATCTCCAACCGTTATCATTGCTAAATCTTGACTTAAAGCTTTCGTGACTGCAGGAATTCATAGGTAATTTTTTTTTTAAACTACGACGTTTCGATCACAACACAACCGATCGTCATCAGGAGGAAAAAAGAGGGGGAAAGCTGCTGAGGCAGGCTATTTTTAAAAGTTAAAAATGGGTGTAGCCCAAGGGTCATAAACGAAGTGGGCGGGGCCAGTGATGTTAATGTCAGAAATTAGCATGTTAATGTGAGAGATTAGCATGTTAATGTGAGATGATTATGTTAATGTATGATCGGACAGCGACCTGCACGACGAGTGTGCGGAGGTGGCTATGTTAATGTGAGAGATTAGCATGTTAATGTGAGAAATTAGCATGTTAATGTGAGAGATTAGCATGTTAATGTGAGATCGGAGAGCGACCTGCACGACGAGCGTGCGGAGATGGCTGTGTTAATGTGAGAGATTAGCATGTTAATGTGAGATCGGAGAGCAACCTCCACGACGAGTGTGCGGAGGTGGCTATGTTAATGTGAGAGATTAGCATGTTAATGTGAGATGATTATGTTAATGTATGATCGGACAGCGACCTGCACGACGAGTGTGCGGAGGTGGCTATGTTAATGTGAGAGATTAGCATGTTAATGTGAGAGATTAGCATGTTAATGTGAGATCGGAGAGCGACCTGCACGACGAGCGTGCGGAGGTGGCTGTGTTAATGTGAGAGATTAGCATGTTAATGTGAGAGATTAGCATGTTAATGTATGATCGGAGAGCGACCTCCACGACGAGTGTGCGGAGGTGGCTGTGTTAATGTGAGAGATGATTATGTTAATGTGAGAGATTAGCATGTTAATGTGAGAGATTAGCATGTTAATGTGAGAGATTAGCATGTTAATGTGAGATCGGAGAGCGACCTCCACGACGAGTGTGCGGAGGTGGCTATGTTAATGTGAGAGATTAGCATGTTAATGTGAGAGATGATTATGTTAATGTGAGAAATTAGCATGTTAATGTGAGAGATTAGCATGTTAATGTGAGAGATTAGCATGTTAATGTGAGAGATTAGCATGTTAATGTAAGATCGCAGAGCCGCCGCCACGTCGAGGTCGGCGCGCGGAGGTGGCTGTGTTGGTGTGAGAAATTAAACCTGTTAATGCAAAATCGGAGAGCCGCAACAGGACCCTGCGGGGTGGGCTGGTAGGAATAATACTTAGTACCGGTACAGGGATATCGACTGGGTATAGAGGAGTTAAAGAAAAAATTACTGTATTCTAGTGTTTAAAGTTTCGCCGTGAGGCGCCGGAAGCGACGGCCATCTTGTTTATTTCACAGATCGCAGGGGGAGCGGGCGGCCATCTTGTCGGACAGGGTCATGCCAAGTGTTTGCAGTAGGGGGCGATGTTGATACACGGACGGACGGACGGACGATATAATCTATTGGTGGTCTGGTCCGCTTCGTTCCTACCAGTAAAAGAATACCTTATCATAGCTGTCAGTCCGTACGGTTTACCCGTATTTTTGTACAGGGAAATTGAGTTTTCAAGTCCATACGGCGTACAGCCGCTTCAATACGGGCAAAAAACATTGTTTGTGTTTCTCCCTTGTGATGGGACTTTGTCGGAGGAACGTTGAGATTTATAAGAGCACGGGGTGACCAATAAGGTCTGAATTGGTCTGTAATAAGGTAGGCACTGATAAGGGGTTGACAGGTATGTCTTATTAACTCGGCGCGATGAAGGGCCATTGCCCGAAACGTCGCCTGTTATATATATTGTATTCGTTTAATGTCAGAGTTATTGACGAATGTGTTCATTTTTTTTCAAACTGTTCATTTAAGGTTGATAACCGGCAAACTAATAACTGGCTAACCGGTTGCAAAAAGTCAGTAAGTGGTAATCAATTCCAGTGCATGTTTAGTGACGGGGGCACTGCTGTGTTCACGCGTAAATGGGCGCGTTTGTTTGGCTGTGTCGGGTGGAGGAGGGTGCACGACACACATTGGCACTTTGCTTACGCGCGGCGAGGCAATCTCACTCGTAAATCAATTACGAGAATGTTGCTCGGTAAAAACAATTTGAATATCCAATATTAAGTGGTGAAACTTTTGCATCAACTCAAAGAGACCAAGCTTGAGATTATGTGACTTTATTATTGCAGTAACCTTGATACACGTCAACAGTATTTGCAGTATAAATTACACAACAAAGCGTGAGTCGCCGTGGGTGGTTGCCAAGTAACACCGCCAGTGTTAATCTCTTTCAACAAAATTAGTGACAGAGATATTCAAGGGGGTCTTTTTTTTGTTGAGCCTACGACTGAGACGATACGAAATTAACGAGTTTGAGTGAAAACACAAAAGCTAATTTTGTAACGTTATTAAGATTTTTTTTAAAAATCTAGCTCAGTGCAGTTCGTGTTACAAAGACACCAATACAGTTAGAGACTGCAGCGCCCAGAGAACGATTGCTTACGGGCGCTTTTTACATTTTCATTATTATTCAGTGCACTGAAGGAGGTGAAAATGGAAATTGGCTAGAAACGTATAGAATTTAAAAACATTGACCGTGTTCACCGATTGGCTGAGCTGATACTGGGAGGAAATAATTGAGCGGCCCTCATACTTTGGGAGCAACTGTTTAGACTGCTTTCGTAGCCCCGACTGAATGACTCTGAAATCATCCGTAGATTGCCGTTGACCAGACTTGGAACGAAAATAGAAATGCTGACTCAACACTGTACGCCACATGCCACTGTGTTGGCGTCAGCAAGTATTTTCTCAGCCAACGCGCTCCAATCACTGGACGAAATCAGTGACGTGCGGTGAGGTCAATGTCTGGTGAGGCAACGGCTCGTGTCAGATCCAGATTCACACACTGAGGGGGGCGTGGTCTCACAGGGGAGGCAGATGTGATAGCTGCCTCCCCTGGTGCTTTTTCATTGCAGTTTCATGACGAGACCAGCGAGCCTAAATATCTTTATACACGTACGTGAAATAAGTTACCTGGAGTATGGATGGCAAGGACATGAAATTAAGGGGTCTACAAACATTACATTGGTGACATACTGAGATAGTAACAGGCACGCGCTTATTGCCCGCGCTCCATCCAGTTACTGAGGGGTTGCGCAATCAGAGGGGAGGCTGAGCTCGTCGCTGCCTCACCTCTCGTCTCCCTGTATTTGCAGCAGAGCTCCGCAAATTTGGCGATTTTGACTATAAAAATGATTGGAATCATAGAGAAATGATATTTATAACACAGATCAGTGGAAAAATCTTAATATTTATTTTATTTGATTATTCTTTTTTTTTTACTTTTCATAACAGCTATTTTAATTGGAGTATGACAGGTGAGGCTCTGCCTCCCCTGCCTCCCCTGACCGCACGTCCCTGGACGAAATGCGTTTCGAGGAATCTCTTTAATATTTCGGCGAATTGTAGCGCCTCTAGTAGCTGCAGGTTTCATGGTAACCGATTACACACATCATCGTACATCTCTCAAAGACATGCGATGCAACAATCCACGGAGTCGACCCACGCACGAGCTTTCACCGCTCCTGCTCTGCGGTAGACGTATTCTCGTACGTGCTCCGTCCCTAAGCTGCCACTGTCATCAGGCTTGGCCATCGTCCTTTCTAGAAACGTGTTCTGACCCCAGCCCACCGACTATTTTGTTTCTTAACGGTCATTACGATGTCTCTAACTTGCGTTTGTTCCTGGAATCCAGTTGAAAGGTGCAAAAAGAAGCATGGGGAGGTGCATGCTTGGAATTATACGGAGACAGAATGAGGAACACATACAACAGAATTAAACAACATCTATCCTCACACACGCGATTCACAAATTTAAATAATATCGCAATCTTGAAAATCGATATATTACCCTATGCGTCGTTTCGCTAGGTTTCTCCTAAGCTGCGTATGCTTTATCGCAGTACATTACATTTCGTCCACTCAACCAATATATTGCAATGAGTAAGTGCAATAACCTACATTAGTGCTTATTGCTTCCAGTGTTTAAGAAAATTATGCGACCCAGGACACAATCCCACTTCTCAAAGTGCAATCCTGGCACCGCCAACTGCCTCTAAACTGACTATGTTCCCAACTGCCTTGAAAGTGACCCTCCAATATAAAAAAAATTCATCCCCCGATGTCGCTGACGTGTAATGGGTCAGCTGACTAGGCCCACGTGGGTAAGTTTGAGCCACAGATTTATGGTAAACAACGGACGTTTAACGATTCCAGCCAATCCAGATTACACACAATCGCGACGATTAAATACCGCGATTCGATTCAAGGACTGCCGGTTGTTTCTGTGGTGCGAGCAGCACCTCTAGTGGTTACAGCGGTCACGTGAACCAATTACACGCGACGCGTATACATTAAACAATTGAGTCAGATAAACGCTTTAATGCACGCGTCAACTTTGTAAGATTTAATTTAAAAAATCTCCTATCCCCGATTAATCCCAAAAGGTATCAATGTCAGGGCGTGTGACGAAGAATCCAGAGAACGGCCCGCAGAAGAGGATGACAAAGAGTTACCTCTGCAGCACTTACCCTGCCACTGCCACAGAAAGTAATGTTTCCCACATGACAGTTAAACTGATACTTGTAATTCTCACAAGGTGACATTTATTCAAATCAAGTGGGGAACCAACTATTTTCCCATTCTTTTTTTTGCATGCGTGTGTGCGTGCAATTCCTGGTATCTGAGTAAGTGTTGTGCTGAGACCATTAGCTCTTTACGCTTGAGAACCTGGTTTATTCACAGTGGTTGGGCAGCAAAATCCTCAATTCGAACTCAGGATTTCACCGGTGGCGGCTGAGTATCTCTGAGCCACCGGGCCACCCTCTGTTAGAATCGACTACTGATGGATCGATACACGCCGCCTCGTAAACTTCGTGGCCTCAAATGCCATGGGTTGGTCAGGTGTGAAAGGTGGCGGTGCGAGTGGGCGCTCAGTCGCGCTTGCCGGCACGGGGCTCCAAGTATGCACCGCCGCCGCCGCCACCGCCGCCGTTCGGGCCGTCGAAGTCAAGGCTGTGGCGGAACGCGGCGAGGAGGCTCGAGGCCTTGCGGGGCCGCTCCATCACCACCGAGTGGCCGCAGCGTTCGAGTAGGTCCACGCGGCACGACGGCAGCACGGCCTCCATCACGGTGGCGCCAGACACGTCCACCACCTGCAGGTGCGCTTTGTTTATACTTCATTTTTGTGCTAGGTTTTTATGTTTTTGCTTTTCTCAGTTTGATGACCCATATCACTCTGAAGAGACTCTAGCCTTGTCTCTTGAATTCTCACTGGGTTATACAAAACGAACCTGAACACTTGAATCTAATCATGACCCAGCATCCTCTGCACCATCAAACTGCTGGCACGTGTGGATGGTGAATCACTGCATGGCTGACAATCGCGCACAGAGAGACACGCATGCGTACACACACGTCTAAGTGAGCAATATCTTTCGGCTCATACGCGCACATGCGTACCTTGTCCTCCTGGCCCCATATGACCTGCGTGGGGGTTGTGATGAGTGGCAGGGCCTCCTGCAGGGCATGACGAGATGACTCACTGGTGATCGCCACAAACACTACACAGAGAAACACGCACAGCCAGTGCCAAACCACGTCAGTTCAACCGGACCACTCAAACTTCCTTTTTTTTTGTACGGCCTAAGAGAGCAACGATTAGAGGTTCACCTCTTCCAAGTGATTTAGCCATTTCATTGCTTTGTCTAAGAGTTGGTGAACTGCAGATACAACCACCCACCCACTCACCAAACTGCCCTGCCGCCCAAACCTCCACCTACATCCACCCACCCAAACCCTCGCCCATTCACCCAATTTCTCGCCTACCCGCGATGAGCCTGATGAGGCAGTCACCAGCGGTGTGGTGAGCTGTGTTGGTAGGTGGCGTGGTTACGTATGGGGGAGCTGTGGTAGTGTTGTGGCCGTCATCGTTTTGCAGGGTTCATACTGGTGAGAATGGCTAAATGAAAATGCTGTGCGGTGCTTGTAACATGAGCAGTGCAGTGTCGCGTCTCTCACGCTCTCTGTAAAAGTCGTTGTTCTGGCACCGCAAATTCACCAGGGCTTTCAGGATCTACAGAAGCAAATGTCAAAAAATTTAATACGTCACACGTACACAAGATTATAAATAACAACACATTATGGTAATAACATAATACTTGTGTATATGTTACCTGCTCTGAAATATAGATCAGAAACATTGACATTGACACAGAATATCGAACAAAAACTAAAAGTGCATAATGAAGCATAGAGAGGTGAACACTTGACATTACACTGAGGGACTGAAGGAGGAACACGTGGATTAGGAAACACGCGCAAGCTTGAGACGTCATCATTCTGCGCATTCGGAAAAGTGGGCTCAGGGAGGACGCGTCACACACGGTAAGGAATGAAGATAGCCGGCAGTCTCGAACAACGACGGAGCGGCATCCAAACGACAGGACACCCGCGAGACCTCGTCCGCCGTGGAGAGGGAGTGACGAATTTGGCTCACGTGCAGGAGCTGGAACGGCGACGGTACGGGGAGGCGTTCACCCAGCAGTGGCTCGACAACGTGGCTGTGAGTGCGTGTGAGCAGTCGCACCAACCTGCTTGTGCAGGTGGATGGGCGTGTAGGCGCACAGGTCGAGCATGCCGCGCATCTCGCTGGGCGTCTCCGGGATGAGGCTGATGCGGGCGTTGCGCATGTCCGTGCCCTCCAGGGCGCGCAGCTCGCGGATGAAGGGTGTATCGCACGGGTACTGTAGGCCTGCACAGCGACCACAAGAGGAGGGTGGCAGGGGGGTGTGGGGGGGGGAGGATGACGAAGTAGGATGAGCAGGTGGGTGGAGTAGGGGGGGGAGCGGCGAGGTAAGGGTACCACGGGATAAGCGTAAAGAGGTTACGTTTCGGGTTTTACAAACAAACTAACGAAACTATTATAATTTCTATGAAGTGTGTTGTTATGATTCGGAGCAGCGTAAGCGCGATGGGCAGCGCACTACGCTACACAACTGCCAACCCGGGCTTGATGCCCAGCCACCCACTCATTTGCCGTGTCGGCCTTTATGGGTGCTCACTAACAACACTTGCTCCAGCAAGCCGTTAAAAGTTGCAAGGGGATCTCTGCGTTGTGTGTTGGTGTGTGACACAATCACCTGCGGGGCAGATGAGGGTGATGGCGCACAGCTCCTTCGGGTGATGGGCAGCATAGACCCCTGCGATGCAGCCCCCCATGGAGGTGCCCACCAGGTGATACGGGCTTGAGTCGAGTCCCACGGCACCAACAAACTATGGTAGAGCCAAACAAGCACAAAGACAAACAAATATACAGATCCTCCAGAGCTTTAACAGACAGTTGGAGCAAGTACAGTTAGTGACCACCTATGAAGGTCAGTATGGCACAGGAGGGGATGGGTGGCCAGCATCACGTCCGGCCACCTTTCTCTCCCTAGTGGCAATGTTTACACATTTTTATTTGAGGCTAAGTCAACCTAAGGGAGGCCCAGGACTGGTTCAGATAATCATAACACGTGTTGGCCGTGAGCGGGAATCAGGTTCTTAGCACGGTAAACATGACACAACTGCTCCCCCCCACAAGCGTGCACACACACCTTAAACACAGTACACACACCACAAGCATTTTACACACACCACAAGCATTTTACACACACCACACAACAAATGGACGTGCTTCTTGGCTCGATGTGGCATCTCCTTTGCCCTCCGTCACTTGCAACTGTATCCAAGGTTACCTGGTGGATGCGTGCCACCTGCCCCTGGATACTGTAGTCTTCCCCGGCGATACGGCTGGTCCCCTCATGCCCCGGCATGTCCACGCTCACCACGCGGCACTCTAGGTCCAGGAACTGACAAGAGGGGAAACACAGGGAGAAGAGAAGGAAGGATGTCTTGAACTCGGACTTGAACCAGGGCAGGCAGCTGACAGCACGAATGGTTGGGGGTAAGAAGGTCCAGGCTACAGCGGCAGCAGCAAAGACAGAGCGTTCAAGGTTATATTGTTTAACCAGGTGAGAACTTTCGCACCAGGATGGTCTCATTTGCAAGAGTAACCTGGGGCATAAGTCTGTTAGTAATGGTCTACCATTGTGATGTAGAATCCCAATTGACGCATTTGTAGTATCATTTTGAATTTGGCAAATTTGAACCCTGATGCCGGAACACATTGGCCTGCTCTCGCGAATGATGCCAGGTAACCTTTAACGTCCACTGAGAAGTAGCCGGTGCGTCGTGGTATTATTAGGGTTATGACACCCACAGCAATAACCAGGTCAGCCGCTGCATTCAAACCGTGAACCTCTGCAACAAGCGGTGAATGCTCGACCCCTGGGCTGTGTCACCACCCCGACGCGATGTCAACGCCTCAGAATCCCCCCTTCAAGTAAACATTTAAAGGGGGGACGTAGGCCCAGGGCAACTCCATGGAGGACCTTGATGACGGAGATTGCGATCTTGTGGTTATGATTGGAGTTGGAACCAGCGGAGGGATCCGAGTATTGGGGAGATGTGGTCTCGTTGATGGGTGTGTGTATCTTAAACTTATTTCGCACTGTACATAGCCAACCGTGCTAATCGGAGGTGTGGGCCTATGAAGACCGGCACGATACACGAGGTGGTGCGTGGCCAGGACAACACCTGGCCACCTTTTTCTCCCTAGTGGCTATGTTTACACACTGCACCAGGTACTCATTTGAGGCTGAGTAAACTTAGGGGAGTCCCAGGACCGATTTAGATAATCGTCACTGGTGTTGACCGTAAGCAGGAATTGAACTCGGGTCACCGGATTTGTAGCGCAACGCACTAACTGCTACACTACCGGTTCCCCACTAGAGTTGATACAGGAGGATTCCGGATTGCCGCGGCGAGACGTGTCTCTTCATGCGGCACGGAGTGGTGAACATGACACGGCCCAGCGGCAGCGCGTTCACCGCTTGTGCAGAGGTTCGCGGTTGAAATCCCGCAGCCAGCGATGATTAATACAGCAGGTGTATTAGCCATTACTTGAGAACAAACGTGCGCACCCGCAGCATCGGCAGCCACATGTCCTTGTGCGCAGAGAAGCCATGCAGCAGCAGGATGGCCGGGCCCGCGTTGCTTTTGGCACCGCCGCGCTCCATGTAGCAGAAGGTGTAGCCAGCGACAGTGACGTGCTTCACACGCAGGCCCAGCCTCTGCCTCCAGAACCTTGGTGCAAACAAACACAAAAACAAAGGTCCCCCATGTAGCCTTTAACAAAATGTTGGGGCAAGCACAGTTAGTGAGCACCTATAAAGGCTGGCACGGGACACAAAGGGGTGGTGTGGCCACGACTACCACACCCGTCCGCCTTTATTTCTCCAATTCTGATGTTTATACACTGCACCATGTACACATTTGAGGCCAAGTAGACCCGAGGGAGGCACAGGACCGGTTCAGATATTTATCACCGATGTTGACTGTGAGTGGGAATCAAACTGAGATCGCTGGGTTCATAGCGCAGCACGCTAACTACTATACTACCACTCCCCACACAAAATAAATACAGCCACATTTCGCCAATAAGTGCCATTGATGTGACCACAGCACTTGTGCCAGGCTAGGTGCCAGGGCTAAGTTGGGGTTGAGTGATGTTCAATGCAGATGCGTGTATATGTGAGACTGACGTTGAGTTGGGTGTAAGACTGGAGCAGTTTGTGTTTGTTTGGAGGGGTCTCCCCTGAGAGAAAGAGGGTGACAGTAACCGTGAATGTGTGGGGGTGTCCCCGTGGCGCTCGTGCCGCCAGGAGGGTTCGGCGCGCACCAGTTGAAGGCATGGATGTAGACGGTGGGGCACAGGAACCAGGCGAGCGCCAGGGTGATCACCGGCACCGATATTGTGCCGCCTACCACCAGCACCAGCGCGATCGTGTTTGTGGACATACTGAGACAAACAGAAACGTTACGAGTCAACATTGGTCACCGGAGTCGATTAATCAGCTAAAAACGGTAATGAATACTCGTGGTTGATTACGTGGGACCCTCTAAATATTATCGGCCGCTCCGACACTCTGCCTCCCAAAGGCAGGCAACTCCCTACAGGCCACACACATGATCCTGATGACATCTTCAAGCTCCGCTTATCACCTCCCATCCAGCGGCACACGAGGGGACAGAGGTTAGATTCCGCCCCCCCCCCCCCCAATTCTTTTTGCATTATCCAATTAGGGTTGGGGTCGAGAAATCGAACTGGTAATTGGTAGAGTCGTCGATGATTTAAATAATCGGAGAGCAATATTCACTGGGGGAATTCCTCAACACGTCAGTGTTTTCTGCAGCGCAAACATCGCGTGCTTCTCATACATCATCTCCACACAGGGAAGCTCATTTACTCATCAGCTGTGATCTCTCCACAGCAGGAGGCACTACACAGTACTTTCGCACCTGCCCTGCCACACAGGTGTTCATCGCATGCCTGTCAAACCGAGATATTTTTTTATTCTCAAAGAGCTGGAATTCGGCCTCATTAAGTGACGAACCAGATGTAATGTTTGGGAGTTTTTTTCATGCAGTCATTATTGACCGGGTCGAAGTCCATCGTTTACATTGTGAGCTCAGTCTAATCACAATTGTGCCGGCCTGGGTTCCAAACTCAGGTCTCAGCGCTCCGAGCCATCCAGCCACTTGCCACCGACAATGATGGGCAGACATTCATCCAGCAGTGGACATCCCATGGCTGATGATGATGGGCAGTCCTTCAACCAGCAGTGGACAGTCCATGGCTGATGATGATGATGGGCAGTCCTTCATCCAGCAGTGAACAGCCCACGGCTGATGATGATGATGGGCAGTCCTTCAACCAGCAGTGGACAGTCCATGGCTGATGATGATGGGCAGTCCTTCATCCAGCAGTGGACATCCCATGGCTGATGATGATGATGGGCAGAACTTCAACCAGCAGCGGACAGCCCATGGCTGATGATGATGATGGGCAGACCTTCAAACAGCAGTGGACATCCCACGGCTGATGATGATGATGGGCAGACCTTCATCCAGCAGTGAACAGCCCATGGCTGATGATGATGATGGGCAGACCTTCATCCAGCAGTCGACAGCCCATGGCTGATGATGATGATGGGCAGACCTTAATCCAAAAACGTGATGGACCGTGACTGACAATTATGGGAGGGTAGTCCTTCATCTAATAGAGGATAAACCAAAGCTGACGACGACTGACGGTGCAATTTCCTTCACCCAGCAGTGGATAGACCACGGCCTTTGCCTGGCGAGTCGTTCGCACTGCAGGTGGGAGACAGCCGAGGGGCTGTGTGATCTCTCCCACGATGCTTCGGGCCCCCTCTGCTGTCGATAATGAATGAATGAATGAGCGAGCCGGGTTATATAAGCGGCGGGCGCAGCAGCAGCGCGCATCACAATCGGCTCGCTCCTATCGCGTGCGATAGACAAACAACGAGAGATCGAGAGCAGTTGGCACCGAGTTTCAAGCTCAACGGACTCGACAAAAAACGGCCGAGGCTTACGACAGAGACAGACAAACTAACAACGTTCGTAGTCTTTGTACATTTCACTTAACATTCGCGGTTTTACAACGGTGCGCGTCGGGCAGTTTTAAACAACGTAACAAACAAAACCATTCGAGGCCATCAAATTCGTGCATAGGAGGTTGCGGTAACAAACATTTTTTTATGGCGGGGCGGGAATAAATCGAAAGAACTTGTGCGGAGAAATTTATTTTAATGTTTTACCTGAAGCGAGTTTGCGGTGTCTCTCCCTCTTCCTTGCGTGTGTGGCGCGCGCGCGTGCGCGTGACCCCCCCCCACCCCCTCGGGTCGCCTCGACGCGGCCGCGCAAAGGTCGCGGGCGAAGGCCCCGCGCGCTTCCCCCCCCGCCGCCGCCGCGCAGCCCAATCAGCAGCGAGGACCCCACCCCGCGCGCTTCCCCCCCCCCGCCACCACTGCGCAGCCCAATCAGCAGCGAGGACCCCGCGCGCTTCCCCCCCCCGCCAACGCCGGGTCCTGTCGCGAGACGCTCTCCAGCCAATCGCTGCTGAGGAATAACTCAAAGGGGGGCGTGTCGCCCGTGTTATTAGCACCGCCCCCCCTCGTCGGCCCCCCCCCGCGTCGCCCCACCCCCCGTAGCCCTCCCCTTCGAACCCACCCCCTCCACCTCAAAGGGGGGGGCGTGTCGCCCTTGTTATTAGCACCGCCCCCCCATCGCCCTCCCCACTCGTCGGCCTCCCCCCCGTCGCCCTCCCCTTCACCCCACCCCCTCCACCGCCTCGCGCGCGACGCAACCAATGCGGTGCAATGTCATCGGTCACTCGCAATATGAGAAAATAACGTCACGTGGTTACTGCACGCGCCGCGACGTCACGCGTTTGTGCCCTCGCAACGACTCGAATGACGTGACGCGTTTTCGCTCGACGCGTGCAGTAACCACGTGACGTCATTTTCTCATATATTTCGAGTGACCGATGACATTGACCGATGACATTGCACCTCATTGGATGCGGCGCGAGGCGGTGGAGGGGGTGGGGTGAAGGGGAGGGCGACGAGGGGTGGAGCTATGACGCGCGTCACAAATGTCTGACCCTCCTCCCCTAGGTGCGTGACGTCATTTATGGATGCCCCCTTAGCAGAGGTATGCCTAGCTCTGCGATCTTACAATTATCAACAAAGTCCATCTCTATCCCCGCCCACCTACCCTTGGGTTGTCCCCACCTCAAACCTATATCACCTTTGGCTGCAGTAGCTCTCTCGCTACATGTTTTCCTGCATCAGCAGTCCGCCTGCTGTATTGTTTCACCTGAAGACGATTGCTTGTGTTGCGATCGAAACGTCGTGATCTACTTGTTATTTTTCTATTTAAGTGACTTTACCGAATGAATCAAAGAGTATGTTTATAAAGGGGCCGTCCATAAATGACGTCACGCACCTGGGGGGGGGGTCAGACATTTGTGACGATGTGACGAGGGGGGGGGGGTTTGAGAAATGTGACGTCACATCAAAATGCGCAACTTTAAATAAATATAGACAACACGTTCTAATTAATTAAGTAGACTTTTAAATAAATGTTTTCTCCTACAACATCAGAGTGCAGCGGCACATAAAATACGCACTTCAATGACAATAGTATAAAGCGATTTGAAGCATGTTTTACTTTTTGGGTGGGGAGAGAAGAGCTTTGTGACGTAATTTATCGACGGCCCCAAAGGTTTAGAGGTTTAGAGAAAGGCAATAATAATGCTCGTAATACATAATACATCCTCTTCTTGGTTCTTTCGGTAAAGTCACGTAGAAGGGAAATAATAAAATAAAAAAAATAAACATAATAAAATACAATTCTCACGACGTTTCGGCCACAACGCAAGCAGCCGTCCTCAGGTGAAGAACAGGTCTGACAGCCTGAGGATGCCTGAGGATGGCTGCTTGCGTTGTGGCCGAAACGTCGTGAGAATTGTTTTATTATGTTTTATTTTTATTATTTTATTACTTCCCTTCTACGTGACTTTACCGAAAGAACCAAGAAGAGGTCTGACAGCGTCACGACAATGCGTCATCGCTTAAAGGACGTTGCTCCGCGGTGACGTCATCGCGCATCGCCCGACGCGATCACGTTTAAGTGCGGTGACGTCATCGCGCAACACCCGACGCGATCACGTTTCAGTGCGGTGACATCATCACGCACACCCAACGCGATTACGGTGACGCCGCGTAAATCTAATTTGACGTAATTGCTTAACATCGATTGACGTCATCGCGTGGCGAAATTGTGGTATGTACTTACAGAGAGGGAGATGTCACACGTAGCACTTGGAGGTGGACCCATGACGTAATCACGTCGTACGGTGGCGTCGCCCGGAACGCGTTACCGTGACGTCACGACACCGCTGAGCGCAATTGACGTCACGACACAACGTAGCGCGAGTGACGTCACGACACAGCGGAGCGCGAGTGACGTCACGATGGAGTACATGCGCATGGTGAAGCGGGTGTGGGACACGTACCGCTTCTATGGCGGTCTGCGCGGTTCGCTGTGGCAGATAATGAGGTGAGAGGGACCGCGAGGGGGCCAGGGACTCAGGGGACCTGAGATAATCGAGGACTCGCGGCGAGACGCGGCCTGGGGTCCGCGTCCCTCGCTGTCATTGCGACAGGGGTCAGAGCGTTACGCTACACGTGGATATTATAAACGCCCTGAGGGCAGATGATCAGGTTCGAGTGCTATTTTATAATGCACCAATATGCCTTGAAGGCAGCTCTGTTGTGACGAAGCAGGAACTAAACATTCGTCAACGTTTCGAGCAATGGTCCGTTTTCAGTGTGATGTAAAGAAGAGCTGTTGCCTGTAACGTTGGCTCTGTTCGCGTTTCATTCCAAGGCCCCTGTTATTGACGATTGTGCTGAGCTGAATTGTTGTTAATTGTGCGCCGCTTCCAACGCAGTTCCACCAAATGTGTTCATACTCTTTGGTTCTTTCGGTAAAGTCACGTAGGAATAAAATAAACAAAATTACGACGTTTCGATTGCAACACATGCTATCATCAATATGTGGGAAAACCACAGCAAGAAAACCACAGGAAAAAAGGTTCTTGCTCGAAACGTCGTGATTTAATTTATTTTATACCTACGTGACTTTACCGAAAACACCAAAGAGGATGGATCCCTGCAGTCACAAAAATTTCAAATCTAGATTGACAATGCATTTGTCAGAGCAATTATAGCTTGGGGTTGAGCAGCTACAAAATTTGACCTTTTTGCCAGTATTAAAGAATGAAAAAATAAGGATAGGTTTACCCTTTCTGGCAATAAAACGGGTGTTAAGATGTCCAAACACCACATAGAAAGCTTTAGCAAGGAATCGTGTCTGCAATCTTTGTACTGTTCGCTTTTTGGCGTTGTTCTCCGGTCTCACACTGGTGGGAATAGGACCTAAAGAAGGCTGCATATATAATGTTTTTGTTTGCATGTACGTGTGGTTATTGGAGACATGATTCCTTGCAGAAGGTTTCTATTTGGTGTTTGAACATCTTAACACATGTTTTGTTGCCAGCAAGGGTAACATCTATTTTTATTTTTGTATACTTTGATACTCTTTGGTTCTTTCGGTAAAGTCACGTAGAAAGAAAATAAATAAAATAATAAAATACGACGTTTCGATTGCAACACAAGCAACCGTCATCAGGTAGAACTAAATTTGAGAGAGAGACAAAACACAGACACGGAGACACACAGACAGACACACCAGCAGAGAAAGACAACACAGAGACACACAACATAGACACACAGAGACCCAATGCCTCTGTGTCGAGGCCTTAAATAGAGAGAGAGGTGGGTCTGCTGGGGCAGCTGCTGGAGCAGAGAAATTAGCATGTCAATGAATCCATACTTGCAAAATATTTGATACTGGCAAAAAAGGTCACACACTGCTGGTTGAAGCGCTTCCCCACACTGTCAGTCAAAGAGGTTGCATGGCCATACTTCACCACAATGGTGGGTGCGGGTTCAGTTGATCCAAAACGCCACTGCCAGATTTATCACCCGAAACCGTAAACGCGACCGCGTTTCCCAAATAAATGCCCCTCCACTCGCTCCACTGGCTGGCATTTACCAGTGCAATAATTGCTATACAAGGTCGCACTCATAGGCTTCAAGATCCTCCATGGACTCGCCCCTGCCTCCCTTAACCCCATTAATGACGATGGATGGACTGCGTTGCATCGCTTTGTGCTCTGTAATGTTTTGTTGGTGTCAGATCTATGCGAGTGTCTCAGTTGTCATCCCGCATCGAGTCCTATACCGCATCCACTGCCATATATTTTTGCACTATGCTGACTGAGCCCAGGCCCAAAACGTCAAGCGGGCAACAACGAACGGCACTATTAAAGTAGTGTTGCATTGAACAAGCATATTATACGAGCTTGGGGATAAGACTATGGGAGGGAATTCCAGAGTGAAGCAATGCGAGAAAAGAAGCAGAGAGAAATGTGACCTGCATTGTGGTGAGCGGGTGAGTGTTTGAGTTAATGAGTTGGCGAAGGAGTGAGTGAGTGTTGTTATGACCTGCATTGCAGTGATTGAATAGTATTGATGAGACAAAGCATTGAGACTGGTAGACTGCAGTAACACAGGCATTGAGCGAGTGACTGAACTCCCTGTGTCGCTCCCAGGATGGACGAGTTCCGTATTGGAACCCTGGTCGGCACGGACAAGTATGGCAACAAATACTACGAGGAGAAGCGCAACTTCTTTGGTAAGAGTCCCCGCAGAGACCCCTATCACCACCCACTTGCCTTGCAACCCAGTGCCCGCAATGAGACAATCACGTCAAAGTGTTAATTTTGCGGTCAATATCAAAACAAATGTTTTCTTCATTTATAGGTAAGATGGGCATTCCATTATATAGATGTTATTCTATGGGCATTCATTTTTCCCATTATAAGCTATGTGCATTTTGTTTTCCCCATGTTAGCCTATGGGTATTCGTTTTTCTCTCATTCCTTTCAGTTTGTCCATTAATACAAAAACAATTTCGTTAATTGACGATAGCCTTGAGTGAATGAAAATTTGATATTTTGATAAGGCTACGACTGTTTCGTGACTTGAGTCTTTGATTAAATTAACGAGTCTCAATGAACATGCAGACCAAGATAATCTAGTTACATTATTAGAGACCAAACATAACAATTGGGTATATAATTCGAAAAAAAAATTTCACTGAGTACATAATTTGGCTAACCGCTTAATACAATGGGGTTTGGGGGGTGGCGGAATAATGGGTTCTACCTTCGTCTGTCATCTTCACTATACTCAGGCCGGCACCGCTGGGTGGACTACACGTGGAAGATGAATGACAAGGACACGTTCTGGGACAAGGACGGTAGCATGGTGCCTCCTGAGTGGTGTGTCTTTCCCTCTCTCGTGTTCACTGTCAAAAGTCAAAGTGATTGCCTACTCAAAAGAGCTTTGAGGCATTGCCCATCTCCTTTTACAACCTTGATCCAGTGGTGCAAATTGCACGTTCCAATTGTAGGGGAGAGTCTGTCTCGGGTAAATGCTGTTGACTTCCCCCTGAAGTGGTACTTTATGGACCCTGTAGGACTGATGGACTTAGTCAACCCCCAACCAGGATTTCAAACATGCGATTGGGAGCTGCGTGCTGTAATACTGAACCACCTCCCACCTAGCTGGTTACTGTCTGTGCTGCCTGATCTTGATTTTATGTTGAGACTCGGAAGGGAGGCCTGTTTATTTATATATATGTAGAGAAGTCCCCACGGACACTCTCGGAGACGGAGGTATGTTATGGGCTTTCGCCGAGGATTTATTAAAGCTGTTTCAATAACACACAAGGGTACACAACTCCCAGGGGCTAGGGGTCCTACTCTGAGTCCGGGTCCCTGCCGGCTAGCTCCGGTCTCTCTCTCTTGTGTCGGATCGGGGACTCTGCCGACTCCACCGACCGGAGAGAGAAGCACCTCTATCGGCTACCACCGGCTTCCTATTCGATCCCTCTCTACCCCTGGTTCCCTCTTCACCCTTCTTACTCTACCCGTTCCCACAGTGACCCCGCTTGCATCACGGGGTCTCCCTTAAGTACCCTAGGAGACGTGACGTCATAGCACTGAACAGCACACCTGACGTCACGTCCCCATTTTACTCCTCCACTGCTCCACCGCCCTCTCCCTTCTGCCCTCTGTTCCGCCACAGGCACCGTTGGCTGCACAGCATCGCGGACGAACCTCCGACCACACACCCGCCAGAGCAGCGGCCGTTCATATGGAAGGAGCACAAGATGAACATGAGCGGCTTCAACAGGCAGTACGTGCCCTACACGACCGTGCGCCCCAAGATCGAGTCCTGGGTGCCGCCCAGTGGAGCCACCTCCCGCTGAGCTCACACACACGCATGCACACACGTGTGTGTGTGTGCGCGCACATAAGTACGTGTGTACGCATGCAAGTATGAGTTGGTGTACATACATGTGTAGGCTTCGGGTCTCTGCGACGAGCTCTGCAACTCTGGTGCCGTTTTACCTCTAGGGGTGTGACAATTCATCGATTAAAATAAATGATTTAACACGAGCCGACTGGATATATTTTCTATGCAAATTATTTGAGAATGCTAGGGCGTAATCGAGGCAACCTGCCCGATAATTGAAACAGGGCATCGCAAAACAAAATTATTTTGAATTAAAGCACAACTAGAAAAATGTCACGGCTTATTGAATCGCAGATGAGTGAATCGTTGCATCCCAAGTTGCTGTTATCATCTGTGAATCTATGATACCTGAGTCCCTTACAAACACATGTTTTGAAGAACTCCCCAGCCATCACAAGCGATGAAGTCAAAACTTTGGTGAAGTTATAGCGGAACTGTGCAGGCGTCTGAATAGAGTGCGTTATCTGCGTTTGTAAAATAATAAATCTTCGCCCTGCCTTCGCGATGCTCTCCACATGGTCTCACTTTGCACATGTGACTCGCCATGGATGCTGGTGTGGGGCAGGAAGGGTAGGAGAGCAAGGGTGAGAGGGAAGGATGCAGTGGAACGAGATGTGAGTGTGGTGGATGTGATGTGTGAAGAGGCACGGAAAATAAGCTCGCGGAGAGAGAATTCGGGCAACTGACTCCATGCAACAATGTCACTTTTGGTTCACAAGATGAATGTCTGTTGGTCTGTATGTAACTCTGGATCATGTTGATCTATGTAATTGTGTGGGAGGAAATAAAGTACCTGGAGAAAACCCACCATGAATGCAAGAGGTTAGCCCATAGCAACATTGGGCCAATGTTGGAATGTGGTTGGAGCCGTTGTACCAATGTTGGCCCAACGTTCCATATTTACTGGGCAGCTAGATTCAAGCATAGGTCTACTGTCATCTGTGCACCTCACGGCCCAAGCCTACAACACATGTATTGTATGAGTGGGCAAAGTGCAAACACCTGGGGGGGGCTTGTATTAGCACATTCACCTTCCATATTAAAGCCACGCGTCAAAATCGCATTCAAAATCCGAAAATAAAAGTATCCGGTTCAATCACCTCAGGATCTGGTTTGTAATGTTAATTAAAATATATATCGCTATTAGATTTAAAAAAAATACACCGAGGCTTACGGGTGGTGGAGGATCTACGATACTTTTTTTTTAATTTATGCGACCTGACCAAAAAAAATATACACGACTCCCTTGCCCCAACGCGATTGGCTCCAATTGCATTGACGTCACAGGGAGGGGAGGGACTTTCAACTCGGCGTTACGTCACCGCTCCCTTCGCGCGTGCATCTTCCCGTGACGGAAGGCGGCCACCGACACCGCAAGACGTGTGTCAGACGTTCTACCTAATTCCGGAAGACGTCTACCAATAAAACGCGGACCCCGTTCAGGCGCGCGCCCGGGGGTGGGCGGTCAACGTCGCCCCCCCCCCAACGCGCGGAGATCTTCCGGAAGTTCCCGAAGATTCCAGAAGTCGTCTTCCGGAAGACGGAAGGCGCAGAGTGTCAGGGCCCTGATTGGGCATTTAACGGAAGGCGTCTTGCGTTAACAATAACAATTGTACCCCCTCCCCTCTCCGTCGCGGCGACAAAACCTCGTTGTTGAGAATTTTATATCAAACTTCAAACTCTCCTGTTCTTCTCGCGCGACCTTGACGAGACGACAGCGCCACCGCAGCTTCCACACACGGCCCAGCCCGGCGGCGTCCTTGCTTCCTCTGCCCTCCCTGCCCCCCGGCCTCGGCTGGGCGTCTCGCCCGGCTCAGGGCGCCGCTTCGCCCGCAGCTCAACCAGGCAAGGTGAGGGGGGACGGGGGCCCTAAAGCTAGGCCCCTCGCGGCCTACACAACAACAAAAGGGGGAACGGAGACCCGGGTGTGGGGGGCCCAAGGCAACCGGGGTTTGGGGTTCAAGGGGATCAGGGGTTTGGGGTCGAGGGTGATTTGGGTTTGGGGTCTACGAGGACCTGTGTCTGAGGCCAAGGGGATCGGGATTTGAGGACCTGGGAGTTGGGGTCCAAGGGAACGTGGGGATTTAGGCCAAGTGTCATGTCTTCGGGAATCGAGGTTTGGGGTTTAACAAAAACGTGGTGTTTGGGATGCAAGGGGACCGGGGTTTGGGATTCAAGGACAACCGCGTGTGGGAGACCGGCGTGAGGTATTAGGTGACCGGGGCTCCGGGTGCCAGGGAATGCGAGATTTCATGGTTTGGGGCTGTGTTTTGTGTGCTGTACATGAGTCGTATGCTTGAGGTTTTTTGAGCTTTGGGGTCCCTAATTTTAGATTATCTGGGGTTTGGGATTCACAGGATGCCTGTGTTCGAAGACCTGCACTGTCTAGTCTGAGAAGCTGTAACGCCGGGGTTGAGAGTTGGGGTCTTAATTGAGAGTTGGGGTCTTAACTGGGGGTTTACGGCGAGTGTACTGCTGCAGGTTCAAAATCGTCGATCTCCGATGTTTGTGTGGGTGGAGGGGGCGGGCAGAGTTGTAAAGTGTAATCGGTGGTGTCTCGGGGTTAGTCAAGGGTTTGAGATCTGAAGATTTTGGCCTCGGAGTTCCAGTGTTTGGGGTCCTAAGGCTCAGAGTTTAGTGTACCTGCGTTTCAGGGGTGCGGACATGGGTTCAGCGACAGACACTGCGCGTTTGGGGTTTCCTGGGTTCAAGAGCAGACTGGGTGTTGGGGGGTTCCTGGGTTCATGGTCTGGGGCAACAACAACAACATTCTAACTTGAGGCGAATTTGTAATTTGTAAAGTAGTGATAGTTGAGTTGGACGTTTTGGCACTCAAAAAATATTCTTGGATGTTTGCTTAGCCATATTAGTAACTCGGCCATTGCATGACAACCTAAGACCTCTGAACATATTTGTAAATAACACCGTGACCTTAAAAGGGAACATACATAATGGACGACGTTTCTGACAATGCACCTTCATTGCACATACATAAGAGAAGCTAGAGAGATCATGGATAGTTAGAATTGGAGACTGCACCTCGTGACTAGTTACCTAATAGTAGCTATTGGCTAATAAACAAAACCCTTAGATAATCAAGAAGCATCACCACTAAATTATCCATAATAGAGGTTTTTTGGGGTTAGATCTATCCCAACAAACCTCATGGATGATATAGGTTTGCGAAAGCCTACGTGTTAAACTACTAAATTAACTCAATTTCATTAAAGGTAACATAAAATGTTGCTGGCACATTGAATTGTGGGAATGTTTGTCAGTGTGAGCACGTCGCACAAATCCCCTAAGCAGTGGCTTCATGGCCCCAATCACTGCCTTACATTCCCGAGTTAGAGAAATCTGAGTCGGGTCAGATAAGGGTATTTTGCCAAGCAGATTCATGGTTTTACTATAGCTGAGAATATCATTATTCAATATGATGGGATAAACTGTGGGATTTCCTTGACAGGATAGAAGTCGCGTGCATGAATATATTTGCTGTACTGCCTTGTGTAGCTCTGAGCAACCTATATAACCAATTTTACACTATTTATGACCACCCATCTGCCAAACATGGGGGTAAGTGAACAATAGTTGTCTTTTGGATATATTTTCCCTTCCCGTAGGAATGTGGAATTTCCACCACTGGCTTAGGATTGTAAGCAGGGGATGGGCACCACCTGAATGCTAATTTCATTAAAAAAAGACCTTGACTTATCCAATTTAAACTCTATCCAGGCTTAAGCTTGCTTCGCATTTGAGCTGCCATGATATTGGGTGCATTCCAGGTGTTTTGATCATAAGCTTGCTGCCCATGTGCAGTGTTGCAATACATCATCATCAGTCATTGTCTATCCACTGCTGGATGGAAACCTTTCCACTCTGCCACCATCCATCAAGGTGCAGTGCTACGACAGTCCATATCATGCACGTGAGTCGATCTCATCACTCTATCTCCAATGTCCTCGTGCCTTCCAGGTTATTTAACTATATTTGCTTTACCCATGTTTGTTATGTGTTGAGGACAGCTTGAGGAGGCCATCATCCATCAGTTGTTTGATCATGGCTGGTAATAATGATTTTATATTTATTTCAGATCATACAATGACCGGTACAAGGAAAATATCACAGCTGTGAGGCAGAGAGAAGACTACGTGGATTAGAGAGCACGTAGGTTGGAGACACCATATTGATTCTGTGCAGAACACGTTCTTTGGATGGACGATGGCCATTGGTAGAGACTGACGATGTAGTGGCAACCAAAGGAGAGAACATGCCCGGAATGGACGTCTACCTCCTTAATGGAGCGATGAAACTGGCTCATATGCTGCTGGATGGATTGCTGCATTTCGAGACAGTGATATCTGGCAAATTCTTTGGGAGGTTTGAATTCAGCAATGGACTGATCAAGGCTGATTATGACAGCCAATTGATGGCCAAATCGCCCGGAATCCGACCGGGTCTCATCAGATCTCATAAGCTAAGCAGATTTGAGCCTGCATTAGTGCTTAGATGGGCAAGCATCGTACATGGAATTGATTGGAACATCTGGCATTTGCATCCCTCATCCCGTCTCGACACAGATAAGAGCCGTTCTAACGCATTAGGTGTTCCACGTTTTTTTTTACCTTCTCACCCCTCCTCTCCCTGGCGGTTTTTGTCTCTCTCTGCAGCAGCCACGGCCACGAGACTCGCAAGATAGAGAGGGAGGCGAGGAAGCGCGCGGGCCCGAGCGAGAGAGGCGCAGGAGCCGGGAAGAAGGGCCGCATGGCGAACGCCGGCACTGGCACCGCCACCGCTACAGCGGCGCGGACACGCAGGCAGCAGGGCGGGCGGCGCGGCGGTGATGGCGGTGGTGGCAGTGGTGGTAGGAACCGGCACAAAGGCGCCCAGGGGCAGGGCACTGGTGGTGGAGCGATGCGAGCCAAGCAGAAAGAAGTGGGCGGTGACGTCGGCAGAGGCGCTGGTAATGGTGAAGCTTAATTTCTTGTTGTCGGCCTGTGATTTTGCATTGCAGGGCAAAGGCCTCACCCATTCTCTTCTATTCTTTGCTTTCTTTTTTGAGTCTGGCCTGTGTGTAAGCCAGTGGGTTCCTGTGTGAACTCTGTATGAATCTATGGGTATCTCTATAAGAGTCTGTTGTAAATTCCCTTGCTATGCAGATACCTTGCCCATTTCATTACATTCCTTTACTTAGTTGCTTCTGTCCTGTCATGGCCACTCAACTCTGATGTCGTTTCGCTGCAGCTGTTTCTTCCTCTGTTTTTGCTCCTCTTCTTTTCCACTCCATGGTTTGTCTTCTCTCAACGCTTGTTCTCATTGTCGCCTGTAGGTGGTGACAGTTTTTATGGGTGTGCTGGAAAAGGTTGAGAACATAAATGTATATATTATATATTTATCACATTTTTGCTATCGGTGTCTGAAATGTCTAGTTTGTATTGCCTGCACTATCGGTCTATTTCTCCCCATCTCCTTTTGTATTTTCTGTTTTGCCTGTCTTGTCTGTTGTGTCCAGGCAGTCTCTGCTCTCTGTCTAGTTCTGTGATATCCCTGCTACTTAATTCTGTCACATTTGTTCTGATCACCAGCCTCATGCAAAAACATGTGTGGAAATGTACATGAATACAAAATAACAAGTTCTTACATGACGCATATAATTGCGAGCTAACTATTTTCATGTTATCCGATTAGGTGAGTAATCAAACATGTAATTGGTAGTCATAATTTATTTAAATAACGGATATCCCTACTGTGGTTGCTTGGACTCGTATTTACCCTGATGATGATGACTAGAGACTTTCACGCTGCCACCTGGCCGAGTACTGTATATGCATTGACCCCTGACCTGTCGGTGCTGCCGTGTTTGGCATGGACACAGCTGCGGCAGCTCGGACCGGTGGCGCCGCGGCGTGCGACAGTGACATGGGCATGGAGTGGACGCAGAGCGGAACCCAGGTGACGGTGCGGCTGAGACCACGCGGGGGCAGTGCGGGTGGCGGGGGCCCAGGAGGGGGGGACCTGAGCGACCTGCACAAGGGGGCAACCTTCACGGACCACGCGTGTATGGTGGCGCTGCCAGGTTTGTGTTTCTGTGTCTATGTTTGTGGCCTACCATATACGCGTCTGTGTGAGTCGGCATGCCCAAGTACCGTCTGTTTGACCGAATAGTGAGGGGGGTGATACTGGCGCAGCATGGCCCACAGAAGATATACAGAAAAATGTAGAGGTGATTGTACTTGCCAATGACCGGTACCAGCATTGTCAAATCGGCTTCTGTGGAGCAGGCTTGTGACGGATGCTACTGGGCAGTTGGAAGTAGTCCCTCTTCAATAATAACGGAGGGTGGAAGCGATGCTCACAAGGTTGCTAAACTACAGCAAGTTTGCATAGTGACAAGCAGAGGATTTGCATCTGCCAGTCATTTCAGTTAACCCATAACACTTAGGTCTGTCTCATGACCTGCCAGCAAGCTTTCTGCACTTCACGGGACCTCACCGTGCATTTATCCTAACACACACACTATGGTGACATCACTGCCGCTTAATGACGAATTGCGGCTGTTGTCATTGGTGTGTGTCTTTGTGTTTGTGTTGCCGTTGTGCAATTAATCAGATTAATGTAGTTGTGTGTGTCATCGTGTGTGTGTGGGGGGCCTGCCCATACCTATCTCAAGAATATTAATAATACAATTTATTTGCACTCATTTCACAATTTGGACGCACTGTTCGTTCGATAGCTCGGAGGCACGGAGCCAGTGCTCAAAGTCCCTTGTACGCCAGCCGAGCCTGAGCATGTGAGCCTGAGCATGTGAGCCTAAGCAGGTGAGCCTGCATAGTCGAGCATGAACAGGTGAGCCTTTATCTGTTGCTTGAGTGTGGATGGTGCTTGGATGCTGCTTGTGTGCAGTGGGAGAGTTCCAGACTGCGGGTGCAGCTTAGTAATTGTTGTCAGTCTTGTTTTTGCATTGTCATTTTGTGTGTATTATCAGTGTGTGCGTGTTTGTGTCATCGTCGTGTGTTGCGAGTGTGTTGCTGTGAATACCTATTGTAATCGATGATGTGCAACATCAGTGTCCATGTGGTGATGTTTCCGTGCACGCACAGATGGAGGCGAGTGGCGCTGTGAGCTGTACGGGGAGGTGGAGGCGTCGTGCTGCCGCGCGGAGGTGAAGGAGCGTGGCGGGGTTCTGCAACTCACCATGCCCAAGCGCATCCCGCTCTACACGTGGCCCACACTCACCACCACGGTAAGTCTCGCTCACCAACACACCTGCACACTCACCAGCACACTCACCAGCACACCTGCACACCAGCACACCTGCACACTCACCAGCACACCTGCACGTTCACAAGCACACTCACCAGCACACCTGCACATTCACCAGCTCACCTGCACACTCACCAGCACACCTACACACTCACCAGCACACCTGCACATTCACCAGCTCACCTGCACACTCACCAGCACACCTGCACATTCACCAGGTCGCCTGCACACTCACCAGCACACCTGCACACTCACCAACACACCTGCACACTCACCAACACACCTGCACACTCACCAACACACCTGCACACTCACCAACACACCTGCACGCTCACCAGCACACTCACCAGCACACTTGCACGCTCACCAGCACACCTGCACACTCACCAACACACCTGCACATTCACCAGCACACTCACCAGCACACTCGCCAGCACACCTGCACATTCACCTGCACACTAACCAGCACACTTGCGCTAATGGTTGGTGCCCAGCGACTGTGTGGCTCAGCTTAGAGAGGCAGTTCCTGTGAGAGAGTCCCATGTGAATGTCGGGTTCTTAGTGTAGGGTTCTTAGTGCACTGTTTCCATTGTCCCGTTCTCCCCAATCTCCTCTTATAAGCAACACGCCATTGATTATAAATGAGAAGTAAAAAAGTAACATAGCAAGAGTAGTGTAATTGTGATGTGATTGTGTTAAACTAGCGACTGTTGTTATCGCGTGGCGGTGCACCACGAGAAGGGGGTACAATCAAGGGTGGCGATGCGTGTGAAAAGAGAAAAGAACGGGAGAGGGAAGAGAGAAGAGAATGGGAAATGAGAGTAATAGGATGAGAAAGGAACGGAGAAACGGGAGCACAGGGTCAGGAGAGGGAGGGAGAGGCAACATGGGGGCCTCGATGCTGCTGCATGGAGGAGGAGCAGCGTCTGTGGTCACAAGGGGCGGCGAGATGGGGGGTCAGAGTGGGGGTGGCCACATAGATGTCGCGTGATTTAGGGGAGGCTTGAGCTGGTTCAGATAGAGAGATGGGGGGGGAGTGGTAGTACTGTGGTTTGTGCACTGCATTAGAAACTCGCCCACCTAAGTTTGATTCTGGGCCATGGCTCACATCAGCGGTGAGCGATATTGGAACCTGTCCGGGGGTATCCATCCCTCCTTCGCCAAATCTGCACTGACGAATGTGGCGAGGTGTGGTCAAACAAAACCCCGTTATCGAATCGTATCCAGCAGTGGATTGACATGATAATTTGATTAAACATAAACTTTTTCTAAAAGTTCACACGATGACACGGTTACTTCGAAATTGTTCACACCGAGAGCCGTCGCAGCATTCACTTTGAGCTGTTGTTTGCCTCACAGTACCACGCCGCTCTGTGGCATATTTATTTGTAGCAGCTTTCACATCACTTGTGACAAACATAACAGCCATGATCAATCCACTGCTGGATGAAGACTTCCTCGAGCCATCCTCACAAGACTGCATGGGTAAGCCGAACACAAACTCGGGTGATCTGAGAGGGCTTGAGGGCAGTTTAGATGGAGCGAGGACATCAGTTCACTTGCGGTTGTAGCAGCAATGGACCGTGAGGAATTAGGGATAACGTGGGTGAACCTTCATCCAGCAGTCGATACACGGTGACTGATGATGATGAATGGGACGTTGCGGAGACCCTGTACATTTTGGGTTCTTCTTGCAGAAGAAGAAACCGGCGGAGGAGGTGACCGAAACATCCGGTGTCTCCCCACCGCGTCTCACGGAATCGGCAAAATCGACCACCGGCAACGGCACTGGCATCGTGCCCCACCGGTCGCTCGCCAGGGAAGCCGAGGAGACGGTGGCGGCTGTGGCGCCAGCACTGATACCTTCGCTGGCTGAGGCAGCGCCGCCGGCAAGCGCCCCTCCCAGGCCTGTTGGGAAAAAAGGCGGCGGTGGTGGCAGCGGTGGCAAAGCTGCGGTGAAAGCGGCTGTACAGGGGGCGGTTGTGGAGGCGGCGGTATCGCCGCCTACTGTGGTGGAGGACGCTGCGTCGACCGCCAGGCCGGACCTCACGCCGGTGTCCGCCGATAGTTTCCTGACGGAGCCTGATACACAGGCCCCGGCGGGAGTCAAGGTTGAGGCCCCTGTTGAGACCACACCGGTTGAAACCTCTGTAGAAACCCCTCTACCAACCCCAATTGAGAGCCAGGTAGAAACCCCTGTACAAACCCCTATGGAGAGCCAGGTTGAGACTCCTGTAGCCACACTCGTGGAGCGCCAGGTAGAGACCCCTGTTCAGACCACTGTTGAGTCCCCTCTAAACACCCCTTTGGAAAGCCAGGTTGAAACCCCTGTAGCCACACTCATGGAGAGCCAGGTGGAAACCCCTGTTGAGAGTGTGGGGCAGGACATGGAGGTGGCAGTGGGGGACAGTCCACCTGTGAACACGGCTTTGGATTCAGGGGGGCAGCCGCTGAGAGCATCAAGCGAGGGGAGTGGACCGAGCCATCGCACGGTGGCGTCCTCATCGTCACCGCCGCCGCCCCGGGGGAAGGATTTGACAAGCGTGGAACCCCCACAGGAGGTGATCTTTGCAAGTGTAACCCGTATACCGTGTGTGGCTTTCACTACACTCATCCTCTTGTCCTGCGGTGATTGGGCAGCTCCCAGACGATCGAACACTTGGCCTTCGTTAATAAGACAATCCGAGTCTTAAGATCTCTTGTCTTGAAAACTCATCTTTAAATTGGCCTTTACCCTCTAGTTCTGACCGGTTCACCCTGGTTCTGTTTATTTCCTGATTTCCACACACGGCACATTGGGATCTACGGATGAAAGTGGGCCTTACAAATGTCAATTATTATTATTTATTATGACTTGAATTCAGTGAGGTGTGGGGCTTGGGTGTACACCCCAGGTGTGCCAACAGTATTCCATTCAATTTTAGCCGCATTTGTGACTTGTATTGAAGGTGGCAGAGTACAGTCTGCAGCCCAATGCAGCAGAGCTGAAAGCAGGAACAAGTCGAGTGGACGGGGAGGATTTGGGGTCGTCGGTATCATCGGAGGCGGGGTGTGAGACCTTCAACAGCCCACCTTTGATGTGCACTGGTGAGTTAGACTATGTGTGCTAGCAGGTGAGTTTGTGTGTGTGTGTGCCCTTACTTGCATCTATACCTCCTTCTTTACCTCTGGGTGTGTGTGGGTGTGCTCGCGCAATGTCCTTACCTGCATTTCTACCTGTGTGTGTGCGCAATGTTCTCCCTTGTGTCACCACCTCCGTGTATCTGTGTCCGCGTGTCACTCCCCGTGTGCCGCTTCCCGCGCTTCCTCGGTAAGCAGCCCCGGAGCCCCGGCGCGTGTCGTCCCTACGACACGGCTGGTACGAGGTGGGGGCGGACTCAGTGGGGGTGCAGGTTTACAAGCGCGATATTGCGCCCAGCGACACGCACGTCATCTTCCGCGACCACGACTTCACGCTCATCTTCACCAGCAGGTGAGGTCGCCGCAGGAGATGCGTGGCTAATAAAACTATAGCCGGGCTCTGATTTCCTTGGCAGCCGATGACTCTGCCGGTCGATTTATCGACCAATCTGATAAAATAACAGCTGAGCAATTAACTTGCTTTCCTCTGTGTGCGTGCGACTGTCAAAGTGACCGGAAGTTCTTGGAGAAGGAGGGCGTGGCGGGCAGTGGCCCCACCGTGTTCAGCTGGCAAGTGAAGCTGCGGTGAGTCCACTCCATGGGGGGGGGGGGGATGGAGGTGGAGGTTACCTTTTATAGGTGCTCACTAACAGCACGAACATTCTTGTTTGGGCTATAGGGTGGGTCTCTTTGTGTGTGTCCACGCAGAAACGGCATCACCCCCGACGAGTGCTCCTTCGTGAACCGGATGGCGGTGGTGGAAATAAAACTGCGCAAGAAGCAGAGCCAGAAATGGGGCGCACTCGAGGCTCCGTCCAACCAAGGTCTGGTGCGATCACGCACAAGCGCGTGGCGTGTGCTCTTGTGTCGCGCCTCACCGGTTCCTTCAATCGGTGGAATCCTTAATTCAAAATCCGGCAGTGCCCACTGGGACGCTGCCGTGGTGATTGATTTGTGATCGATTTTTGGGTGACGCGATCCGGTCTGTTTCTTTGCATTTAGAGAGCCTCCGCCAACTGGCACGGCCAAACAAATAAAATTGTCACATGTACGAGGATTTAATGCGTTGATTGTAATTGTTTCGGCCAAACGGTAAGTTTGAAGGACAATTCTCAGAACCAAATGTGCCAATTGGATACGACGTTTCGCTTGAAACTACTTCGGGCATCCTCGAGACGAGATATCAACACGCGGTGCAACCTAGGAGACATCTAACCTTGTCCGTCGACCCTTGGCGCCCCGTTCACCGTCCCTGCACCTCGCTCGTGGACCCCCGTAACCCTGTGCGGCGCATGGTCACTTATGGCAAGGTCTCGTTGCGCTGCCTCCAAGGTGCAGTGGGAGGTGCCAGGGTGGCGTGCCCGGCGAGCGAGGCGTGGAAGACTGCGGCGCCCGCCGGGCAGCAAGTGGGACAGCCGCCGGCCGTGGGCCAGCTGGGCGAACCGCTCGCTGAGCCCAGGGCCAACCGCACCGCTAACGTTACCGCCAACGCGACGGCGACAGCGGCCGCCAGAGCCGCGAATGGCGCGGAGTCCGAGATGGAGGTGGCGGTGGTGCCGGCGCTGGGCTGTGCTCCGTGCGTCGGCAGTGGGGGCGCTGCCGCGGCGGCCCAGAGGACGCTGGAGCGTGGCGCGGTGTGTGTTTGGCGAGGCGCCGAGTCGGCCCACGTGATCGTAACGCGTTGCTCGCTTGCACCAACAACGTTTGTTTGAATTCGTGACGTCCTGAGCGCGGGCCCAATGGCCAAAAGGCCCACAACATCAAGTGGCTAGCATGTAAAAAGGCAATTTATTTTTGCTTAACACGTAATATGTTTCTGGCACAGATTTGCCACCCAAAGCACCATTGCATCAATACACCCATAAACAAAACAATAAACATTTCGAGTAATAAACAACAAACGGCAGTGTCAAAGTTGAAAATAGCTAACAGTGTAATACTTTTATTGACTTGAGCAAGGCTATTTTAAAAGCTTGGAGGAACGAAACGTTGGAGGAGGGAATTCCAATGTGGAGCAGTGTATGGTGACGCTGCGACGTGAAGACATCGCGTGACACACGTGGCCCTCCAGCACACGCTCGTTTTTATTACGCGGCTCGCCAGAAAGTATAGTTAAAGAACCCGCCTCTACTTAGACAACAACACTTTTAATTGACCTAGCGTCGCAATGCAGTTGCTTTTCGAGACGCTTTGTATGCATGTATGTTGAACTTCTTTCGCACCGTACGTAGCCAGCCATGCCAATCATAATATACTGGAGGAATCCGATGAGCTATAAAGCTCTTTACCACAGATGTCCAGTAGGGGCGGGTAAGAACGTTACAACAACAAGCAATACAAAAGCATGATAATAGTGCAAAGTACAAGAAAGGTAAACAAATCACCCAAACACATACAAATAAAGCTAAACCATCCCCATCCTACCAGGCAAAGCCCACTGAGGTATTAACTTATTTTTCATAAGCCTTCTGGCCAAAAATGTTTGCGCGACAAAGGAAACGTAGGAGAGGAGAAAGAGAGCAATTCAGCGCCATGGCCTGGGACCGAGCAACTGGGGCCCGGCACCACCACCAACAATAACAAGGAGCCGCGATGGCCGGGGGCAGTCAGGGCAGCACCAACAAGTTCCGGGGTATTCTTGAAGGAGGGGCGGGGCATTTCTCCAGATATTCTTCTGATTTTGAAATAATAATTTGCACAGCTTCAAGTGTCATTTGTAGACATTTTCGGGAACGCTTGAACGCCCGATTAATCATCGTGGTGATATTGATGGCTGTCCCATGTTCCGCCCTCAGCCCCCGATGGTCCGCTCCGGTCGCCGTGACGACGATGAGGGGGAGGACGACGAGGAGGAGGGGGCGGTGGCAGGGGCAGCGGTGGCTATTCGTTGTCACGTTGACGGGGACCGGGAGGCGGTGGAGGGCCGTCGCCACGGTTACACGGGGCTCATCAACCTGGGCAACACTTGCTTCATGAGCAGCGTCATCCAGTGCCTATCTAACACGCGCGAGCTCAGGGACTTCTTCCTTGGTGAGAACCAGCAGCACCAGCAGCAGTAACAGCGGCAATGTCACCAGTTTCAGCACCTATAACTTTAGCCATGTCTGCGGTGGTACGAGCGGCTTTGGCAGTACTTGTTGGGGCAGCAGCTGCTTTTAGAATGGCAACCAAACAGTTATTCTTGGTTCTTTCGGTAAAGTCACGTAGAAGGGAAATAATAAAATAATAAAACTATAAAATCCTCACGACGTTTCGACTGTAACACAAGCAATCATCATCAGGTGTGGCGGTTTTTTAAATTTTCTTGCTGTGGATTTCACACCTGATGATGATTGCTTGTGTTGCAGTCGAAACATCGTAAGAATTGTATTGTTTTATATTTTTATTATTTTATTGTTTCCCTTCTACGTGACTTTACCGAAAGAACCAAGAATATGAATCCCTGCAGTCATGAAAGCTTTAAATCAAAATTTAACCAAACAATTGTGAAGCAGTGGCATTGACCTGGTTGTATGCCGTCTCCCCACGCTCTCCCCACTGTCTCTCTCCTCGCTGTCCCTCTCCCCACTCTCCCCTTTGCCTCTCACCCCGCTCTCCCTTTCCCCCCCGTCCCTCGCCGCGCTACTCCGCTACTTGGCTGGTGCAGACAAGGGCTTCGAGGCCGAGCTGAACATGGAGAATCCTCTGGGCACGGGCGGCCGCCTCGCCTCCTGCTTCGGCCGCCTGTTGCATACGCTGTGGAGCGGCACGCAGGACGCCGTGGCGCCCGCCCGCCTCAAGGTGCCACGTCGGGGAGGAAGGGGAGGAGGGACAGGGGTGTGCGTGCACACGCATTTGTGCATTCGGTGGCCGAGCGTGGTGCTGTCCACCCACCCCCTCGTGTGCCGTGCCGGCCTTCGTAGGTTATACTCGCTAGCAGCACTCGCCCCAGCAGTCTTATTGAAGGCTCTTTGGGGGGTCTTTGTCTTTGTGCACAGTCGGTGGTGGGTGGCAAGGCGTGCCAGTTCACGGGCTACTCGCAGCATGACGCGCAGGAGTTCATGGCCTTCCTGCTGGACGGGCTCCACGAAGACCTCAACCGCGTGCGGCACAAGCCCTACACGGCCACCGTGGACTCGGACGGGCGGCCCGACGCGGTGCGGCACGGTTAACATGGGCGACCACCGAGCCCCTCCGTAGTTGTCCGCACATTGTTAACCAGCTCCGTCCTCTCCCTTCGTCACGGTTTTTACAAATGAATCGCTCCTTGGCATCAGTAGCGGTGCCACTCAGCACTGGGTGAAAATTTATAACATAATTTGTTCTCATCAGAACTAATTGTGAGATTCTTCAAATGTGCAATCCTTGGTCGCCTGTTCTACCGGGCGGTGATGCAGCCCAGCTGCAGAGGTTTACGGTTTCCAGCAGCTGCCCTGGTTAATACTGCAGTGTATGATAACCCTAAAAACACCATGAGCTGTCTGCTTCGCTCAGTGGACATTAAAATATTCCTTACTTCATTCGTAAGAGTAGGCCATTGTGTGCCGGCATTGGAGTCCACATTTACCAAATTCAAATATACTGCCCCAGGTAACTCTTTTAAATGAGACTCCTATCCTGGTCTCTTGAGTTCTCACCTGGTTGAACAAAATAAACGTAATCTCCCCTCTCCTCGCTCTATGCTCGCCCCCTTCCTGTTCACCAACTCGCCCGCTCACCGTGGCGCCACCGGCGCTCGCTCGCTCGCTCACTTGCTCACTTGCTCGCCCGCGCATGCAGGTGGTGGCGGAGGAGGCGTGGGCGCGTCACCGGCAACGCAACGACTCCTTCGTGGTCGACCTCTTCCAGGGGCAGTATAAGTCGACCCTTGTGTGCCCGATCTGCAGCAAGGTGGGGCCCCCCTCCCCCCCCCCTCCTTCCACACCTATGCAGTTTCCCCCTCTCTTAATAGCCTAGTACCTGGGCCCCTCCGGCCCGTGGGCCCCAGTGCAGGTGCATTTGCTGCACACTCGGAAGCTATGCCACTAATCTTGGCGATGACCCATGCGTGACCTCTGCTGACAACGTGACCCCGAGGCAGAATGTCAATTCACCGCTGCTGTGACATTGAAACCACGACCAGATCACTTGGTATGCGTCCGCGATCCTGTAAGACCTCGGAGGCGTAACAGGCTTGAGCCTGCATAGTAGTTGGATGGGCAACCGCCACGCACAAACACGTTTATTACAGGGCTGTGAGGATACGTGGTGGGCAGCAGAGGGAAGTGCAGAGGGATCCACAACTCTCTTGTGCTTGTATGTTTCCACGTTCTTGCTCGCTGCCTTCAACCTGCACTGACCGTCACTGTCAAGTAATCTGGCCACCCACCCCTTCGTATGCCGTGCTGGCTTTCATCGATGCTCGCAAACAGCACTTGCCCCAAAAGTCTGTTAAGGCTACACGGAGATCTTTGTTTTTTGTGAAGTAGAGCCCGCGGCCATCCTAACACGTGTATCGCATTACTCCGTACCGTCTCTACCCCCCCCCCGCCCATGGTTTCTGCCGAACAGGTGTCGATCACCTTTGACCCCTTCCTGTACCTGCCCGTGCCACTGCCGCAGCAGCAGAGGATGCTGAACGTGAACTTCTACTCTCGAGACGCGGCTTCTTCGCCGCGCGAGGTGACCAACACTGCCGCTCCCAACGAACACGGCGACAACTGCCCCTTATTGTCAAACACAACGACAGCTGCCCTCTGTTAAACGCAGCTACAGCCCCCCCATTGTCAAGCATGACAGTTGCCCTGTCAAATGCAACGTACTGCCACCCCCGATTGTCAAATACAGCTACAGCTGCCCCCTGTTAAACGCAGCTACAGCCCTGCCCCTGTGTTCGGGGACACTGTTGCACGATGGTCATCGCGTCGCGCTACGAATCCGGCGCCCCGAGTTCAATTGCCGCTCACGCCCTTGTTGGTCGCATCTGCCGACAACAAGCGAGTCAGAGCCACGGCTGCCCCTGTTCAACGCGATCCCCAGGGAGGCGATGGCCCGTGCCTGACTTGTAGGTGGTCACCACCAGCACTGGTGATGCCATTTTCTCCCATGTGCTGGCACTGTGGGCAGGTGACGGCGAGCGTTGACAAAGCGGCCAGGGTGTTGGAGGTGCTGGATGCGCTGTCGGAGCAGACGGGTGTGGAGCGGGAGAACCTGCGTCTCATTGAGGCACGACCGCACTCTAGTCACTCTCCCTCTTTCCCACTCGCTGCGCTCTCAGCAACCTACGTGCTCACCCAATCACATACCCCACCATTCATTCACTCACAACAAGCACCTACTCGCATAGTCACTTACCCACTCATACACTCACACACTCACAAAAGCACACGCTCATTCAGTAAAACAATGCTTACTCGAATAAACATATGTGTACATGTGTGTTTGTGTATATCGCCCGCGTGTTTGTGTGCTTGTACATGCATGTGTGGGGAGCAGTTAGTGCGCTGCTCTACGAACCCGGTGACCCGAGTTTGATTCCCGCTCATGGCCAACACCAGTGATGATTATCTAAACTGGTCTTGGGCCTCCCCTAGGTCGACTCAGTCTCAAATAAGTACCTGGTGCAGTGTGTAAACATCGCCACTCAGGAGAAAAAGGCGGCCGAGCTTGGTGCTGGTCACTCACCCCCTCGTGGGCCGTGCCGGCCTTCGTAGCTGCTCGCTAGCAGTACTTACCCCCAAGAGTCTGTTAAGGCTACACGGGGGATCTTTGCCTTTGCAGGTGTGCGGCTCGGCATTGCGGCGCGTGCTGCTGCCCCCCCAGCCGCTGGAGGTGCTGCCCCCGGGCAGCCGCCTCCTCTGCTTCGAGCTGCCGGCGCCAACGGGGCAGCACGAGCAGCTAGTGGTGATGTCCGTCTCGCAGGTGCCCGCTTGCCCGCCCGTCCGTCCGCCCGCCCGCCCATCCGTGCGCTCACTCCCTTAACCGTGCCCCTGGCTAGCACACTGACACGGCCATTATGAATCTCCTGAGAGAGACACCCAGTCCCAGTAGAATTGAACCCAGAATCTCAGCAGTGCTGGCTCAGTATCTCTGACGCGGCCATTATGAACCTCCTGGGATACGCGCCCGGCACCAGTGATTGCACCCAGGCAGTTTATGGTGTTGGCAATAGTGCACTGGACTTGGCCATTATGATCACCTTGATAGACTCACCACCAGTGATTAATCATTGCATCACAGAGGTCTCGTCTCTTTACCCCGACACAGCCATTATGAACCCGCAGATTTAAACACTTCAAATCTCCATAGCTATGAGACTCTTTGCGAGTCATTGATGACCAGGCTGAGACCATGAACTCGCGATGCTAGAACCCGGTTTAATCGCAGGCAGCCGACAATAGGATTCAAACCCAGGATACCAGCAGTGCCGGCTCAGTGTCTCTGCCGTCTGAGCCCCCCCGTCACAGCGAGCCGCGAGCATCCTGTTTTTACGGAGCTAAGAATTTCCTTTGGAAAGTGCAGACCACTCGGAATCATTGGAAGATCACGCTTTCTCTTCTGCTGGCCCCGTAAGCCTCGAGTTTACAACACCTGTAATTCCCATCCAGTTTGACATCTAACTCCTTACCAGGCTCAAACCTGTTTGGCTTCCGATATCAATTTCTCTCTGATGCTGAAGCCTCGTGCTAAGTGCCGCCCCCCCCTCCCTACCGCATGTAGCGTCTCATGGTGTCTGCCGTGCCGGTGCTCGCCTGCGCGTTCTGCCGCCAAACGCCGGGTCCTGCCGCCCGCCTGCGCCGGTGCACCAAGTGCTTCTGTGTCAGCTACTGCAACACGTGAGAGAGCGCTGTTAAAGACGGGAACAACAGCTGTGTCAACCACAGCCACTGTCGACCACAGCCACCATTGTTAGCCACAACTACCACCGTCAGCCACAGCCACCACTGTCGGCCACAGCCACCACTATCAACTACAACCACAGCCACCGTCAGCCACAGCCACCACTGTCGGCCACAGCTGCCACTTTCAACCACAGCCACTGTCAAAAACAGCCACAACCAGAGCCACTGTGGTTGACAGTGACTTGGTGCTGATGTATGTATTTCTATTTGTGTGTGTGCATATAATAGTTGTTGTGGTGAGTTTTTGTTAGTATACCCTGTGTATTTACGCATGTGTAAATACCCATACAGGTCTTCTTAGGAGCTCGCAAACAGCACTTGCCCCAACAGTTTGTTAAGGCTATATGGGGGATCTTTATTTATTTTATTTCTATTTTTTTTTCTTTATTTTTTTTGTGCAGTTCATGCCAGAAGAGCCACTGGGAGGATCATCGTCACGTGTGCCGCCCGGAGCCCGTGGGCAGCCCCTTCGTGCTGGCACTGCCGGCCACGCGGCTCACCTACACCGCGCTTGCAGAGGCAGCCAGCAGCATGGCCAGGTGGTTACGCACCGCGACTCGCCAAGAACGCACACACACCTCATACACTCATCAATACGGAAGTCCGATACCTATGTTTCCCCAGTGTTGATGTTTATACACGACACCAGGTATGAATGTAAGACTAAGTTGACGTAGGTGTGGCCCAGGACCGGTTCAGATAATCGTCACCGCTGTTGGCCGTGAGCGAGAATTGAACTCGGGTTGCCGGATTTGTAGTGCAGCATGCTCACCGCTACCGTACCGATTCCCACCTACACACGCACACAACAACAACAACCGCCATTCGCCACTAAGTGGCGGTGACGTCACCACCTGAAGTGTCGAACGCCCGCTGGCAGGAGGTCACGGGGCAGACCCAGGTGCCACGGGTCAACTGACTGAGATGACTGAGATGACTGGCTGATGCACCACCTGTGCCCCCTACTGTGCCAACTTGCTGTGCTTTACACATGCACCTCGACACACGCCTCATACGCGTGCTGTCTCTGTCCGTCAGGCTGTCGGTCACGGTGACGCCACTGCCCAGGGAGTATCCTCCTCCCATTCCTCCTCCCCGTGACTCCCCGAGCGACGACCACCCGGCTGCGCCGGCTCTCCCCTGCTCCTCCCACCCAAAAGCTGAAGCCGTGCCCAGGCCGACGGGGCCAGGCGAGGCCCAGGGCTCGGCGGAGCCTGACGGGGCCCGGGCCGCGGCACCAGCGGCGATGTCCGCCGAGGGAGAGGAGACTGCTGCGAAGGGGGGAGTGGCACGAACAGGTGAGCGTCGCCGGAGGGGATGATAATAATAATTTACAATCTAGATTTGAGGCTTTCGTGACTGTAAAAACTAAAATCAATGAAAACAACTAAATTAAATCACGACGTTTCGGGCGTCCTTCTTCAGGTGGGGACAACGTAGCGAAAGCACAATCGCTTAAGTGTGTTTAAGAGCCACGTTGTCCCCACTTGAAGAAGGACGCTTGTGTTGCGCCCGAAACGTCGTGATTTAATTTAGTTATTTTAATTTATTTTATTTGTTTTTTTTACCTTCGTGACTTTACCGAAAAAAACCAAAGAGTACTTAGAAGAAGGTGATTCAAAGATCAATGCTGATGAATGCTGTTCCTTTTGCTGGTTCGATTTCCTGGCATGGCGATTTAAACTATGGCACATTTTACTGGTAAGAACCTCCTGGTTACACCAGCCCACAGGGGATTATTGTGTCCGTCGTGCAGGGAGGGGCTGGGTGGGGATGGGCTGGGTGGGGAAGGTGGGGCTGGGTGGGGAAGGTGGGGCTGGGTGGGGAAGGTGGGGCTGGGTGGGGAAGGTGGGGCTGGGTGGGGAGGGGCTGGGTGGGGGGGGGTGGGGAGGGGCTGGGTGGGGGGTGGGAGGAGTGGGGCTGGGTGGGGAGGGGCTGGTCACCCCATGGTGCCCTTATAAAACTCAACGTTTAACCTACTCACGCCGGCTTGTGCCCGCCCTCACAGTCGGGCATATTTGCGGAATCCACCACGCCGCCGTTGACCCTGGCCATTGACCGAGCAACACAACGTTCCTACCAGCTCCCTCCGCAGAAATGTGTTTTAATCCCACCCCCCCCCCTCTGTCCACCCACCTATTCTCGCCTCTCCCCCTCTCTTCCTGAACGTGGATTATTTTAGCCGGAGCCCAGTTTCCATTCGTCCTTCGTTTGGTGGAGAATGGGAAGGAGTCGGAAATCGATGACAAAGGTACGGCGTGTACACGTCTGTGCACTTGCTCGCGCGTACACATACACACACACACATTGACAAAGATCCCCCGTATAGCCTTAATAGACTGTAGGGGCAAGTGCTGTTAGCGAGCAACTATAAAGGTGACCTAAACCACGCCCGACCGCCTTTGTCTCCCTAGCGGCAATGTTTACACATCGCACCAGGTACTCATTTGAGGCTGAGTCGACCTAGGGGAGGCCCAGGACCGGCTCAGATAATCGTCACTGGTGTTGGCCATGAGCGGGAATCGAACCTGGGTCGGCAGGTTCGTAGCGCCGCACGCTAACCGCTCCACTACCGCTCCCCACACATACATACACACACATACACACACACATACACACACACATACACACATTCACACACACACACTGCACGTATACATTTTTATCAGCCTGCATAAACATGTGCATATGCGTATACACATACGCACGGGCACATGTTTGTGTACACCTGTGTGCATGTGTCAGGCAAATGGTGAGACCCAATCTAAGACATAATCCCAAAGTACTGCCCCATTGTGTTACTATTACATCCACTTAGTACTGCATTGACTCGGAAACATGCCCACATGGAGACGCTTAGACTCACATAGGGATGCCCTCACATTTAGGCGCTCTCCGAGTCTGGGTCTATGTGAGTCTGTGGGTCTCTGTGTGAGTGTATGAGCCACTGTTTCTGCACAACGTCTTGAGATGCAGTCGCATTGTGACCTCGCTGTATCAATCCACACTGTACTTGAACTGTGTCGCTCTGCGTCTCTGTCGTGTGTTCGGACTCAGGCGAGATGCCTCTGGCACTCCCCGTCGACGCGCATCTTGTGCTGGAGTGGAGGAACCACGAGCGTTATCGTGACGCTGTCGCCGTGGTGACCCGGGAGATGGGAGGGGCGACTGGCGGGGTTGTGACCCTGCAGCAGTGCCTGCAGCTGTTCACACGGCCTGAAAAGCTGGCACCGGAGGAGGCCTGGTGGGTGCAGAAAGCACACACGCGCGCACACACACACACATACCTGTGTGCGTGCATGTGTGTGTACGTGTAGCTGGCCACCCACCCCCTCGTGTACCGTGCCGGGCTTCATCGGTGCTCGCTAACAGCACTTGCTTCAAAAGTCTGTTAAGGCTACACAGGGGAACTTTGTCTTTTGCCTATGTAGATCTGTATGTGGAGTGGTAGTACAGTGGTTAGCGCATTGCGCTAAGAACCAAGTGACCCAAGTTCGATTTCCACTCGCAGCCAACACCGGTGACGAGTATTTGAACCGGTCCTGGGCCTCCCCTAGGTCGACTCGGCCTTAAATGAGTACCTGGCACGGTGTGTAAACATCAGCTCTGGGGAGACAAAGGTGACCACTCGCCACTCGCACTCGCCACTCTCGACACTCACCACTCACAGTCGCTACTCTCGTTACTCACCACTCACACTCGCCACTCACACTCGCCACTCTCGACACTCACCACTCACACTCGCTACTCTCGTTACTCACCACTCGCTACTCACACTCGCTACTCTCGACACTCACCACTCACACTCGCCACTCTCACCACTCGCCACTCACACCACTCGCCACTCACACTCGCCACTCACACTCGCCACTCGCTACTCTCACTCACACTCATCACTCACACTCGCCACTCTCGATACTCACCAAAGGTGACCGTGCGTGGTGCCGACCTCCATGGGTGCTACTCGCTGACGCCACTTGCTCCAACTGTTAAAGGCTACGTGGGGGTCTTTGTCTTTGTGTGTCACGGCAGGTACTGCCCCGTGTGCAAGACCCACCGGCAGGCGTCCAAGCAGCTGTCTCTGTGGCGCCTGCCCAATGTGCTCATCGTGCAGCTCAAGCGCTTCTCCTTCCGCAACCTCCTGTGGCGCGACAAGCTCAACAGCATGGTCGCCTTCCCCGTCAGGTGGGGTGGCGTGCATACACGCACCCGTACATGGACACGCGCATCCGTACATGGGCACACGCACATGCCTGTGTGTATACACACACACACCTGCACGTGTGTTAACATACACACTTGTATGTGTACGCACACACATACCTGCACAAGCATACGTATACACAAGCATACTGGTGTGTGTCCACACACACTCCTGCACTTGCACACAGCCACCTGCACACACACTTGCCACTGACGTTGGCCGTGGCCGGAGATCAAACTCAACTCGGCAGGTTTGTCGTGCGATGCGCTAAGCACTGCGCCGCTGCTCCCCACAAGCACGCACATTGGTGCACACACACACACGCACGTGCACACTCACATACTTTGGCAAAGCTCACATCTCACCATCCTGACTCCTTGTGATGCTGGTGACCCCGTAGGGAGCTGGACCTGAGCGAGTTTGGGGTGCGCGCCACGCGTGGCGGAGGCGGTTGCAGCGGTGGCGGCGGGGATGGTGCCGGGGGAGGCGAGGGCCCCGGGGGTGGGGGACCCCCACCCGTGTACGACCTGTACGGAGTCATCAACCACTACGGGGGCATGGTGGGGGGCCACTACACGGCCTTCGCACGCCTGCCGCACGCTCACGACACGCGGCACAACCACATCGGTATGTGTCGAGCACAAACACCATCATGGCCACACCATCGCCAGCACTGCCACACCACCACAATTACTGCAGCCACCGCTCGGAGCATCACCAACACACCATCACCACCATGATCGCGGTGGTGATTACGCGACCCTTAGCGGATTCGGGACGACAATCCGCACACTCTCGCACACACGCACCGTGCTCACCGCACTCTCACTGGCCCTCGCACACCACACCCACAGCATGATCGCAGCAGTTGACGCGTTATACACTCGGTGCACTTGCACTGCAACTCTGACCTCGACCGCGGACATCGCTCGCCGCGCTCGATCACGTCACTCTCACACGTCTGCTGCAGATCCTGAGCATGTCGCTCACCGCCCCGTGTCACTCTGCTATGCAGGTTGGCGGCTGTTTGACGACAGCGCGGTGGTGGAGGTGGACGAGTCGGATGTAGTGACCCGCCACGCCTACGTGCTGCTCTACCGGCGCCGCGACTCGCCCGTGCCACGCCCCTCTGCACCACCAGCCCCACACGCTGGGGTTGGCGCCAGCAATGCCGGTACTGCCGGCGCCGTCAGCACAAGGGTGAGCGGCTCGCGAGGCGTGGTTTTATTCAACGATCGATTCGGTTTAATAAAAAAAAAGCTGAACTCTATCAGCAACACTGTGTGGGCTTTAAAGTGATGGTGGATCGCACTAACGTTGTGCAACTCTCTTCCTGTGGCTATGATTGTGTCGGTGTTGTGTCTTTGTCATGTTCTCTCGTGTTCGTGTTGTGTTCACCGCTGTATCCTTGATCTTGTTTGTGTTATTTTTCTTGGTATTCTTGTACAATGTATGATTTCAGTGTTTTCTGGTTTTTAATGTGCAGGAATGACGCTAGATTTAAAATTAAGTTATTTTTGTACTGGAAGTACAGCAGAGCGGTAAAAAAATGCTAAATACAATGACAACATTTATGAGAAACTGATTCGTGATAGTTGTCATGTCATATGACAAGACATCACGGGAGCGACCGGCTGCAGCGTTTGATTGCTGTGTCGGCGTGTCCCATCATGTGCGTTCCTTCCCTCTCTCCGATCTCACTCGGTGAACGGAGTTGGCTTCAGTGCACGTGTTTTTTTACGCCGCCGAAGCGCCCGCGTGCCAACCGGGGGGGGTTCACTGGAATGGCGAGCGTGACAAGGGCGAGTGACGCACGGCAGCCAGGGCACTGACGCACGGAGGTTTCATCGCGGAAGGAATGTCGTGTTTCTGGTCGATTCACTCGCGTCTCACGTGCGCACTCTGACCATTGCTTCAGGGTTCGTTGCCGTGGATGGGGGCAGGATCAACTTGGCGAGTGATTCTTACTTTGAACTTGAATCTGACGAATATTTTCCTCCAATTTTACGTACAAAATTTACTCTGGAGAGAGAGGCAGATAGATTGACTCTCACATACCTGATTTCCAATTCACTTTTTGAAAAAAATGCGGTTTACTAAATTCAATAGGGACTTGTACCAATACTTGAATAGGGGCAAGCAGTTGACAGCATGGACCACTGGGGGATCACGAAAGGGGGTGTCAGCAGAGGAGAATGAGCGACCTCCCACTGAGTGATTGACTGGATTTGACTGATGAACGATCCAAACTCCACGTGAATCTCGCTGCATGCTTTCCACACGCGGCTTTTGACATCCGTGTGTGCCATTCGTTCGCCCCCCCCCCCCCCCCCGCCGTATTGGCTGCAGGATGATGCGCCGGGCGGTGGCGCGGCGGAGCTGGCGGCGCTGTCCTCTGCCGGCGCCAGGCTGCGCGAGCCGCCTGCTCAGCCCGCAGTGCCGGCCTCCCCGCTGGCATTCACCGACATGGAGGAGGTGGACTGATGATGCGGTGCGAGGAGGGCATGGCGGCGGCGGCGGTCAGGGTGGTGGTGGTGCTGGACCGCGTTTCCAAGTCCCTCTTTCCAGTGGCAGCCACTGGACATTTTCAGCGACAAAAAAAAGAGAGTTGGGTCAAAATTTGCGAGGTCTGCGACAAACGGCGGCGACCGTGGGGGTGGGCCGAGGGTGGGGTGGAGGGGGGCAGGGAAAGTTCAGCGGAATATTTTGACATCTGTGGTTTTCAATCGACGTAGAAAAGAATTCCCCCCCCCCCTCTCCTTCGTAGTTTGAAGCGAAGGGCGTCGTTGCTCGGTCGTGCTCGTTCTGCGGCGTCGATTGCGGAGTACCGATCCACGAGAAAGCCCAGCGGCTCGACCACACCACCCACACAGCCTGGAAACGGCCCGAAGTTCCGGTCATAATCCGATCGGTTCCTCGCGACGCGGGTTTGTGTCAAATTCACTCGTCAGTAGCACGTGGCAGGGCTCCTATTTTTGTTGCACGTCCATCCCTAAGCTCTCCTTTGTTGCATTGTGGAAAGTTTATTCACTTTCCGCTAAAGGTCGCGGATTGTATAACACCACCCATTGAGTCCCTTTTAATTTGAATATGAAATAAGGTTGCTAAATCGTTAATTGTTTCTACCTATTGGGTTTTCTATTATACGCAAACATCGTAATAAGTCCTTTATCGTGGGGTATCCGCAGTACGACACATCGAATACTACTGTAACATATTTGGTGGTGTTAATGATTAGTACTACATTACCCTGTTTAAGCGCCACACGCTGTCATTTGCTGGAGTTTGTTACAAACTTGTTTCTGGAATCCTGAAGGTCATAGAGAAATGGGGGTTGGTGGTGGCTCAGGCACGGGGGTTGTACAGTTGTGGGTGGCGTCGTCGTGGGAGGATGTGGCGGTACGAGCGTGGGTGTCACTGGTTGTATCTGGAATCCACAGCACTTCCCTCTGACTTCAGGACCTGTGGCCCGCCCCTCCGTGCCCCTTTCGGCTGTGACCTCAATGTCAGGCTACGTTGGGCAGGGTTAACCCAGACGGGCGAACCGTAGAGGCGCTTCACGGGGATGAACTCTTGCTCGTGCAAGTCTCCACATCTTCCAATCGTCCGGCACGAGTGGTGCGTGCGCACAGAGGAAGAGGATCTGAAGTCCCAGGAGCCGGGCTGCAGTCGATTTGCCGTGCGTGGCTGTTTTGTAAGGGGTTGTTGGGAGCGCGTGGAGGGTTGGCACGAGCTCCTCTCCTCCAGAGCGACTCTGACCCACGTCCTCCTGCGTCGTGACATCCAATCTGTTGAGACCCTCGCCAACGCGCTTGTGTCTGATTGGTCGACGGAGCGCGACTTCCCTCGTCGCAATTTTTTTGATCTCCTGTGACCCCCGCCCCCCCCTCCCGGGGAGGGATCATGGTCGCTTGTGCGTCCTGGTCGCCGTGCGCCCGTCCATCAGCCGTTGCGCAATGTCGCGCGTTTAATGCCATTTTTCCACTGCACTACCGAACCTCGCCTGGGCTGTGCCGAACCAGCTTGGCGCAGTTCAAGAGGCGCCAGGTTTTTCCACTGTCGAATCCGAGCCGTGTGCCGCCTATTTCAAACGTAATGGACAATTCGAAGACGCATGTAGATGAGGTGGTGATGCTGTGTTTTGAGTTGCACTTCTGTTGCTCCTGGCCTTGTTTGGCACCAAGCTGGATTCAGATGTTTTGCAAGGCCAGAATGATCACAATTTGGTTTTGACTCGACAAACAGCAAGTGGAAAAACGACCCCTGTACCACGAAGGGCCTTGTGCCAGCTCGGTTCGGATGTGCCAATGGAAAAAATACTTACGCTTAACGATTATAAAAAATACAAACCCCACACGGTTTTCTTCGGGGAATGAGTTTGCACACTTGTTGCACTGCATGTACAGACGAGACGATAGCGTTAATAATTATGAGAGGTGAAAAAGAAGTGACGCCTCTGTTTCCACTTTGTGGGAGACGTGTGTGTGTGTGTGCCGTGCTTGCGTGAAGGTTGTTTGCGTGCGTGAGTTGATCCTGCAGCTCTTGTGCCCCAGGCCTTCTTTACCCAGCTCCTAGCATTTCTCAAAACCATCATCTCACCTACCGCCTACTCCAGACTATCAGCGACCTGGAAAGTATCCATCGGTGTGCAGATAGAGATGACGATTCCTGCCCCAGTCGCTCCCAGATTTTTCTGCGTCCACCCTTTGCTTGAACCTGCTGCACGTGACACCCACTCGTGGGCCTTTCTCTGCCTCGCGTTTTTTTTGTGTGTCCATTTTGCACCACTGCTTCCCCTGGTTGTGCCTGTCCAGTGCATCTCTTTTACAGCACAACGTCGCATATCCGACACTCATATGTGTAACGTGGTTAGATTGGTGAAAATGTGGAAAATGAGTTGCACAACCTAGCACAAATAGGCGACTGGAAAAAAAATGAAGCGCAGACTCTTGTGAAGGTGGAGATGCTTTCCTGTGTACTTTCGAAGTGAGCGATTGTACGCGAAGTTAACAATAACATGACTGCGTGAAACGGTCACATTTTTGATCGTCTAGGCAAATGCGAATCGCGCCGTGCGCTCATACTGCACTGGGTGTGTGCGCGTACTTGGTCATGGCTAATATGTGACGGTCGGATATGCGACGTACTGTGCCTGCCTTGTATCCCCCTTCTACATGCGTCTCGTTTGTCTCCCTGAATCATTCTGCCCGTCTCCCCTCGTCCCTCCTCCAGAGGGTAAACAATGAAGTTGAGATCTTAGCGCTGTCCAGCAGCGCTGAACGTTGCCTGGACGGGTGTAACGAGCGAGCAAAGCGCCCACCTGCACTCACTCAGGTTTTACACGTTCTCTCCCTGCGACGTTTATAAAACCCGCAGAGAATAAGAGGAGCGATTTGAGTGGAGACAATTTTACCCCTGACCTGACCTCCGTTCTGCTTTGGGTTTAGGTCTGCATTTGTCGGGCTTAAGAAAATCCCACAGGTGCAGCAGTGGGTCCTCGAAATACCGGGGTCATTCAGAGCTGGAGTGTCCTAGCGTATCCGATTTTATTCGCAAAACTACGTTACTTCCATGAAGACCCAACATTTAGCCCATTTTCAGCTTGTGATTTTATTAAGTGCTCGACACATTCACGTTACGTTAAGCCACATAGCATCGAACGTGAATGTTATAACGTAACTTTGGAACAATTTAAATATGGCAACTCGGTCTGGAGGTGGGGTGAAGCAGTAATTGTACAAGAGGTACTCTGCAGTACAGTGCAATACTAAACTAGGACTGCCTGGCACGTGGCGGCTTGGCACAGCATGAGGTTAACAGTGGACAGCCGAGTCGGCGTATCTTTGCTTTTTATCGTTCAACTCGCCTTTTGCCCGTCCAAGGACCGGATGTATTGCAGTAAATCTGAAACTTGTACAGACCGCGACGTGATATTCATTGCATTAATGCGTGTGCAATGTGTAAGGGCGCGGTGACACAGACCTATTTAATTTTAAGGTAATAATCCCTTGCTCATCAAGACGTAATTTTTACTTTGATGTCTCAACAGCGTTGCAGAGATCGCTTGACGTGAGGGTTCTGCCTTCGTAGTGAGGGTTGTCAGTTGACGCCGAGGATGGGGGAGGAGGCGCCTCGTCCCCCCCATGTGGAGTGACATCAGCTGCTAATTATTATGGGGGTGGGTTTCCATTTGGAGGACGTCACCTGCTCATGAATATTAATGAGGGGGGGCTGGTCGATGTGGAGTGACGTCACGAGCGTTAAGGACAGACATTCCTGGGTGATTATAGTCGGTATATCTGAAATTTGGGAGTGCCATTTTCAATCTATTTCAATGCGGGAAACGGTATCGCCACCCACACGCTCTTTCAAGGACACTCTGCTGTGTTTTGGTTTTGTTGTTGATGGTTTATATTTTTCTTCTTCTGTCCCATGGCATAAATGGCTTTGGGTTTAGAGATATTTGTTTAACCCCGAGGTGAGAGAGGGCATATTTTGTCAGCAGTCCAGAAACGATGAAGAGCCAGCCACTCTGCATGTTGTCCGCTGGGTTCGTCACCCCCCCCCCCCCCCCATTGGCTCAAGTTATGCACCAGGAGTGACCTCACCGCGTGGGGGTCGTGCGGCGCATGCGACTCCTGGGCAAGGTCAAGTTCGGCTCGACGCAGCTCATTTTGGACTCGTCAATCAAACTTTATTTGGAGGAGAAAAAAAACGAAAACACATCTGCATGAGTGGGAGCGGCCCGATGCACTCGCCCCATGGCAGCGGAGCCAGACAAGTCCTCTCGATGGGGCACTGCCACCGATTTATAAATGCACGTGGCCACGTGCAGTTGTGTCTTGAGGTATGTGGCTCGCAGGGTTTGGAGGTTTTGGGCCAATCCCCGTTTTACCTTTACAATCGTACAACACAATCTTAATGTGTGGATTGGCTCAAAGAAATAATGTCTAAAGATGCTGAACAATAAAATATCGGTGGCCGGGTGTATTAAACCTGGCATCGATCCACACCAGTTGAGACGGTGGCCTCGGCTGTGAGCAGGTCTGGTTAAGTTTGCTCCTCTGGCAGTTATATTATAGCATGTCTAGTGATCTCATGACAGCACAGGTTGGCTACGTGCTGTGCGAAAGAAGTTCAACATACAGACTTAAGCATTTAAGTAAATCCACAATTTCGGATGTATATTTCGTACCCTTTCAAAAGGTGGATAATCATTAGTTTAACCATTCAGTGGGGGTTTTTTGCATAAAATGTCAACCAATTGCGACTTAATCAAGGGGGAATGCTCTTAAAATGTCAATGTCGGACGTACGAAAAACAAACGGAGTCATAAGGGATTTCCTGCTCCAATGAGCACTGGCCGATAGAGCCAGTGGTGGAATTTCCACATTCCTATGGCGGGGGCGCGTCTCTTCCATAGGATAATCACTGTTAATTTCACCACAACGATTGCGATCCGTTTTAGTGACCTGACGGAGGGATGATTGGCTGAGTCGACCCACAACGAAGATTTTATTGCCCGTCACAAAACTAAAAATACTGTACTTTCAAAATGATTCCCCATGCGTATTGTGTTGAATCTGAAATTCTGACTGAGAGGTTACCGAATTTGTGTAACTACTCTACCTGTCAACCCCTTATCGGTGCACTTACCTTATTACTGACCGATTCAGACCTTATTGGTCACCCCGTGCCCTTATAAATCTCAACGTTCATCCTACAAAGTACCATCACAAGGGAGAAACACAAACAAATAGACGAAAAATATCTTTTTTTCCCCCGTATTGAAACGGCTGTATGCCGTATGGACCTAACAACTGTACAAGAATACGGGTAAATCGTATGGGGTTGACAGGTATGAACTGCCCATCTTGGGAAATTCCACCCACACAATAGGAATGTATGCGATTGGACGCTTGGTCACACCTGGTGACACTTAACTTCAGTTCAAACTCCCGCCTGTGTTTGTGTTATTACTACCAGTTGATATCCAACCTGAGACTGAATGTCTAAATGTTTTCATTTTTTAAGAGGCTCTGTTTAAAATGGGCTGCACTGCGGCACACACTGCACGTGACGCTTGTGCTCACGTTTGTGATGTACAGCGGTGTAAAATATTTTAAAAAATACTATTTTCTTCTCACTGTTAAAGTGTTTCATGAAACTGGTTATTTCCCCGTTAAATTGTCTCCCGGTTGCGGAATGCGTAACCGCATGGGATTGGCTGGGTGTGCGCGCGTTCCTGTCATGTGATGATGATGATGATGGTGGAATGTGGTGATGGTGATGTTGATGATGCCACTATTTGATATAAAGCCTGTGTAATGACTCCCGTCTCTCTGCTTGGATCTGGTACTGGTAGGAACCTCCTGGTTACACCAGCCCACAGGGGATTATTGTGTCCGTCGTGCAGGGAGGGGCTGGGTGGGGAGGGGAGGGTGGGGAGGGGCTGGATGGGGAGGGAGGGGAGGGGTGGGGCTGGGTGGGGAGGGGCTGGTCACCCCGTGGTGCCCTTATAAAACTCAACGTTTAACCTACTCACGCCGGCTTGTGCCCGCCCTCACAGTCGGGCATATTTGCGGAATACACCTCGCCGCCGTTGACCCTGGCCATTGACCGAGCAACCCAACGTTCCTACCAGCTCCCTCCGCAGGAATGTGTTTGAGTATGCTTGTGGGGTTTTTTGTTTGTTTAAATAGTCGAAGTCCACGGGTTTTGACAGTGTCTCCCTCCCCACTCCCCTTTGTTGACAATTAGGACACCGGAACATTTTGAACAAAAAATTCGAAAAGAGGCAATTCCCCAAACCGCGTGGACCAGGGACCCCACTGAGTGGCGCTGCGTCCCAGAAACAAGATCTGGGCAGCGGTCCCACCCCCCATACCTGGTCAAGGTGGTCCAGAGCCAATGGTGGTAATTCCACATTATTATGGTGCTGACTTTCCACAGAGCAAGAGCGTTTTAAGTGAGACGTGTCTGCTTTGTAAAAACTTGACCCCCAACTCTAAATGTGCATGAGCAAATGTAATTCTTGAGTAATTTGAAATGTATTTAATGTTTGGCAAATCGTCATTTATAATACTGCATGGCGAGTTAGGATTGTGGCTTTGTATATAAAGCAATTGAAATATAAAATAAACATCGTAATTTATATTAAAAGTGTCTGCTGTGGTGCACACCTGTTGTGATAAAGTGCTTGGGAAGCAAGGGTTATGGCAGTAAAGAAAGTGGATTCCTGAATCCATCTGTGAAGGCCTTTTTGCAGCGTCAACACCTCTTGTGCGCTGCGGGGTTTCTCCTGAGTTCACTTTCTTCCCACAAGAAGCCAAACACTCGTTACAAAAATAATAATTCGTAAAGATAAAAATGTGGTTCTTAATATGCGTATTTAATATGAATATTCGTACTGCGAGTATTCATCATGTGTCTGTTCCGTTTTTTGGAAGTTACATACCTGTGATTTTTTTTTATCAGTGCCTACCCTATTACAGACCAATTCAGACCTCATTGGTCACCCTGTGCTCCTGATAAATCACAACGTTCATCCTACAAAGTCCCACCACAACGGAGAAACACAAACAGATAGACCAAAACATGTTGGTCATATGGAAACGGCTGTACGCAGTATGAACCTAAACTCAATGTCCCTGTACAATAATACGGGTAACCTGTATGGGTTGACAGGTATGAAGTTATAAGAAACACTTATTAAATCACATATTCCATTGGAACCTCCTTTGCCAGTAGCAAAATATGATCATTGTTTTTTACCCTATTATCTGGCAACAAAACTGACACCTTTTTTATGTAAATTCTTACCCCGAGCTCTCATACTCTGATGGTGCATTGTCTTTAAGTTGTGCGCCTTTTGGCGTCATCTGGTCCAACACCATGTGAGACTGGGCTCTAAGGAAAGCTGTCTCGGGTGTGGACCAATCAACTTCAAGGACAGTGCATATCATTATCAGAGTTGTCTTTTTTGTTTGCATTCCGACTGCAGGTATTGTGGTCAATGCAAGCATGACTCCTTGTAAAAAAGGAGTCAGTTTTGTTGCCAGATAAAAGGGTAAAAAACCAATTATCAATCACACATTTTCAATAATATTCAAATTTTCGTTTTATTTTCGCCTTGGTTTGTGAGAACTTTGAGTTGCGACTGCGTGTCTCGAGACAACTGACAATAGCAGCAGGTCTGAGATGGATGTACATTGGTTGTTACTACAAACCAATAAACCCATACGGCTTACCAGTATTCTTGTACAGGAAAATTGAGTTTTCTGTTACATACAGCGTACAGCCGTTTCAATACGGTAACATTTCGTCTGTGTCTATTTGATTCTCCCTTGTGATGAGACTTTTTAGGATGAATGTTGAGATTTATAAGGGCACTGGGCGACAAATAAGGTCTGAATTTGTCTGTAACAAGTAGGACACTGATCAGGAGTTGACAGGCACGCCTCTGTTGCTTCAATCCACCTACTATTTGGATAAAAAAGTGATGTAACGTTGCTGTTGAGTAACTTTGTTATTTAAAACCCGGTCACATCGGGAAAATTTTTTTATTTGAGTCTCATCGGGAACAGACGGTGTAATAAAATGTCCAGGCTGCATCTCGTATTAACCATTGTTTCTCTAGCCTCGCTATGTAGGTGATGTGAAGGGCCATCGCTCGAAACGTTGGCTGTTAAATCGTTTTTTTTCTTTTCCCGTTTTCTAACGCCACATCGCATTACGTTCGAGAGTGTTGGGTTTTATTGATTATTTTAGTTTCTTTAAAGTGTCAGCGAGTGCGCCCCCCTTGACAACTCACCCCCAACAATTCACCTCAAACCCTTCTAACAACTCCCCGTTCACCACCAGTTAAAACAGTAACTTTAACGAACACTCAAGGAGTAATTACAGGGTAATTTACCAATAACAACGTCTCACTATGAGTAAAGAAATCACGCGCGTTCTTATTTGAAATTAAACTTTACTTTATTGACACCGTGACCGAACGCCCGGTGGCTTAGGCGCTCCCCCGCGGGGGGTTCCTCGCTCATTTTTGGGGCCAAACTTCTAGGCAAGACCGTAGGCTTCGCTCGAGGGCCTACGCGCTCTCCTCTCCGGGTTCAATGGACACGGACGCGGACGGACGGGCGCCTCTGCGGGAGGGCAAGGAAGCTTCCCTGTTACCGTGGGACCGCTTCGCAGCCTGGGCCAGGGCGATTTGTGTGGTCACGTTCGACCTGGAGCTCGGCCAGGCGATGGAGGTAGGGCCTGCGGGAGAAGGGGCGCACTGCCCGGCCGGGTCGTCTAGGCAAGACCGAGGCATCAGCCTACAGTGCCATTGGGGTCTTGCTCCCATTTGGGATAAGTTCTATAAATGTCGTATTGTTGTAAAATGTTTAATGTGTTGTAACGTACCCGCTTACGGTGGTCAGTGGTTCTTAATCGTGAAGAGGTGTAGTGTGGTAGTGTTGAAGTGTGTTGATGGTGAGGTGTAGTGTGGTAGTGTTGATGTTGTTGATGGTGAGGTGTAGTGTGGTAGTGTTGAAGTGTGTTGATGGTGAGGTGTAGTGTGGTAGTGTTGATGTTGTTGATGGTGAGGTGTAGTGTGGTAGTGTTGAAGTTGTTGATGGTGGGGTGTTGTGTGGTAGTGTTGAAGTGTGTTGATGGTGAGGTGTAGTGTGGTAGTGTTGATGTTGTTGATGGTGAGGTGTAGTGTGGTAGTGTTGAAGTTGTTGATGGTGGGGTGTTGTGTGGTAGTGTTGAAGTGTGTTGATGGTGAGGTGTAGTGTGGTAGTGTTGATGTTGTTGATGGTGAGGTGTAGTGTGGTAGTGTTGATGTTGTTGATGGTGAGGTGTAGTGTGGTAGTGTTGAAGTGTGTTGATGGTGAGGTGTAGTGTGGTAGTGTTGATGTTGTTGATGGTGAGGTGTAGTATGGTAGTGTTGAAGTGTGTTGATGGTGAGGTGTAGTGTGGTAGTGTTGAAGTGTGTTGATGGTGAGGTGTAGTGTGGTAGTGTTGATGTTGTTGATGGTGAGGTGTAGTGTGGTAGTGTTGAAGTTGTTGATGGTGGGGTGTTGTGTGGTAGTGTTGAAGTGTGTTGATGGTGAGGTGTAGTGTGGTAGTGTTGATGTTGTTGATGGTGAGGTGTAGTGTGGTAGTGTTGATGTTGTTGATGGTGAGGTGTAGTGTGGTAGTGTTGAAGTGTGTTGATGGTGAGGTGTAGTGTGGTAGTGTTGATGTTGTTGATGGTGAGGTGTAGTGTGGTAGTGTTGATGTTGTTGATGGTGAGGTGTAGTGTGGTAGTGTTGATGTTGTTGATGGTGAGGTGTAGTGTGGTAGTGTTGATGTTGTTGATGGTGAGGTGTAGTGTGGTAGTGTTGATGTTGTTGATGGTGAGGTGTAGTGTGGTAGTGTTGATGTTGTTGATGTTGTTGATGGTGAGGTGTAGTGTGGTAGTGATGTAGTGTGTTGATGGTGAGGTGTAGTATGGTAGTGTTGATGTTGTTGATGGTGAGGTGTGGTAGTGTTGAAGTGTGTTGAATGAGGTGTAGTTATTGGTGGTAACGAGGTTTAGTTATGGGTTGTGAAGAGGTGTGGTGTTGGTGGTGAGGTGTAGTTTTTGGTGGTGCAGTCCATAGTCCATCCTCAACAGCTGCCCTAGGTGTACAAACTCTTGACGTGTTCCAGTTATGCCCCTATCATTTCTATCTTCAAATGTTTATCGAACCTGTGGTACAGTATTTTGTTATATTTCTCATTTATCTCGAGCATCACTTTGCAGCCTTCTTTGTTAATAAGTGATCTGTCTGAGGAAGTGAATGCTCTTGCTTGTACACGGGTCTGTGTCTCCTATGGTTATGTGTGTCCATGTGTCCCTGCATGTCCATGTGTCTGTGCATGTCCATGTCATTATTAATGTATATGTGGGGAGTGCTAGTCCAATGGTTAGTGTGCTACGAACCCAACCACCTGAGTTCCATTCCTGCCCACGGCCAATATCAGTGGCGAATATCTGAACCGTGCCTGGGCCTCTCCTCGAGATCGACTCAGCCTCAATGAGTAGCAGATGCGGTGTGTAAACATCAACAGTGGGGAGACGAAGACGGCCGGGCATAGTTTCTGCCACACCACCCCCCCCCCCCCTTAGTCGTGTGCCAACCTGCCCTTAATAGGTGCTGACCAGCAGTATTTGCCCCAACAGGCTGTTGTTAGTTAAAGGCTATAGGGGGGATCTTTGTGTGTGTGTAACTTTGTCTCCGTGTGTCTTCGTGCCTCTGTGTGTGGACAGCTCACGTACCCGCCCCACATTCAGCTGACCGACAAGGAGGTAGGTGGTCCCTCACTCAACCCGTGGCTCCTACCCCGAGTCACCCCAAGTTTCCTCCTCGAAGCCCCGAGGTTCTGGGTGCTTCCTCTGAGCCCGTGATAATCGGTTTCGCGTTACCTCGAGAACCTATCCGGTGGCTCGCACTCTCCGCCGGCAATCGCACCCTCTCATCTCCTTACCGCACTCCACAAACTGCTCCGACCACGACCTACCCCTTTAATTTTCCGCGTGTTTACGTTTGACCATTTGACCCATACGCAGTTTGTGATGCTTTTGTTTTTTGTTGTTGTTGTGTGTGTGTGTCTGTGTTTTTTTGTTCCTCTAGAAAACCAACATTTGTTACTTATCATTTCCAGACTCTAATTCAGGTAGAGTTGCGGTGGTGGGTGTGTTTTTTTATTTTCTCAACGTTTTTTCTTTTCTTCTCGTCCGTCGCTGATTAAGTTGTGGCACGTTTCCCATAACCTGTCAACCCATACGGTGTACCTGTATCCTTGTACAGGGAAATTTAGTTTTCAGGTCCACATGGCGTTCAGCCATTTCAATATGGGCAAAACACATTTCTTGTCCATTTAACTGTGTTTCTCACTTGTGATGGGACTTTGTAGGATGAACGTTGAGATTTATAATGGCACGGGGTGACCAATAAGGTCTGAATTGGTCTGTAATAAGGTAGGCACTGATAAGGGGTTGACAGGAATGGCTTCCCTTGAAGCTCCACATTGCGTGCATCAGCCCCCAATTGTTTTACGGGGCTCAAGTAATCGACCACAATAAAATAAAATTACACAAACTCCGTGACATGTTGCCGTGGAGCATCGTGAGTAATGGCGTACAGGTTTCCCTCGGTCAATGCTGTCGTGGTAGATGCGTTCCATTGACAACTACCGCATAGCGAAACCGCACGAGTCAGTTGCCTGCCGAGTAGCACGCACAGTCCACACGCTACGAAGTCTCCCTCTCTGACCACGTAGCCTCATATGAGTGAATTAAACCCGAACTGAGTAAATTTTGGGTAGAAACAGCGCAAAATCGCACAAACCAAACCTACGTAGAGCGAACGAAACCTGCATGGGTTTTTGCAGGCAGTATCACGATGCCTCATACATTTTTGGGTTCCGTCACTTAACTATATGACCACATCATTGCGTGGCCTAATTTATAAAAAAATAACGAATATTGGCTGCAAAAACCCATGAGCGGGAAGTGAACTTAACGCGTATAGAGAGAACGCACGTCATTCCGACTTTCTGGATCTTGCTCTGATGAAGGTTGACGTAGTTTTAAATTAAACGTCGCGTATCTCTGGCTGCTAAATCTAGTTGTGGAAATTGTTCTCCAACTTATCACTGTGAGCTGAAACAAAAATAATGGACGTATTGTTAATCGCTTGCACATGTGACGATACATTTTTTGGCTGTGGGTGGTGGAGGGCATCATGACAAAAATGCGTGCCAGGTCACTTTTTACCCTTACCCAAAAGTCAATTATGAATCAAGTGAAGTTATGTATATACACAAATGAACACATAGTTATAGTCCATTGGCCTATCGGCTTTCCAGACCAGTATTATTCAGCAAGCAAACTCGGAACCATTTTTGACTTTTTAGGTCTAATCAAGCAGAGTCAAGCTTGTTCATACAAATGCAGCTAGTGTGTCAGATGTTATATATATATAGATTCAGAACAAACAGATGAATACATTACAACCTTTATTCGATGAGTCGGCTAATAGTTCCAGCTCTGGTCACCTCTCGTGTAGATACGAATTGAGTCGTGGCTATAAACCGAAGTGTCGTGAATCCAGCTGCTGCCTTCTGAGCACAGCGAGCGAGTGGCCCTCAGGCCTCCGGAGAACGCGGTTCCCGTCCTGACCCCCGTGCGTCCTCTGCGTCCTCCTGCTCCTCCAGGTTGCCACGGCGACACGCAGTTCTGCTTCCGAATCCGGCAGAGCCCGAGCCGGAAATCCCCTGCTACCGCCCGGGGCGGCGGGGTGGATGGCGACGCGCCTGGCATGCTGAGGGTACGGTGCCGGGGGGGCTGGCGGCCGGGGCGTGGGAGGCGTGGGGTCAGCGGGTGGGGGCTAGGGGGTGGGAAGAAGGGTCAGGGTTGGGGAGTGAGTTGTGAAGATGAATTCGACAGCAGCCATAACATGGGACGTCTGCAGCGAGGCCAAGTTATATGGAATGGCAAGGTCCGTAGAGACGCTGCAGCTCTTGTGTCAATCTACTTCCGGATGGCGATCTTCCCATTCCTGTACGGGTTCATAGCAGTTACTTGGCTATACTTCACCATGCTTGTCAATGCTGGTTTCCATGGAAATAAAATAGCCATCTCCCCTGCACTGCTTAGTTTGTATTGTCGATTTTTGTGATGTACTTGCAGCGTTGTACCCATGGTGGTGCCACGGGAAGGGGGGGAGAGTCAAGGGGGCGGATTATGGGCAAAGGGAAAGGAAAGGGACAGGGAAGAGAGAAGAGAATAGGAAATGAGAGGACCAGGATGGGGAAAGGAACGGCGAAACGGGAGCACAGGGTCAGGAGAGACGAGAGGGAGAGGCTACATGAGGGCCTCGACGCTGCTGCATGGAGGAGGAGCAGCGTCTGTTTGCAGAGTGGGTGACGGGGAGAGCAGAGTGGTTCAGAGTGGGGGTAACCACTCTGTCTGTCTCCGGCACGCACGGTTAAACGTGCACTCCGCATCTCCCCATTCTGCCCTGCCTTGTGATCCCTGTGCAAACAGAGGGACCCCACTCACTACTATGGCTACGTGTACTTCAGGCAGTCCAAGGACAAGTCACTACGCAGAGGATACTTCCAGAAGGTGCCCACTGACTCGCCCACTCACCCACTCATTCACTCGCCACACCTCTCACTCACACACTCAATCAATTACTCACCTACTGACCCACTCCCTCACTCCTGTTATTCACTTGCTCACTCGCTGACTCGTACGATCACTTGCCGGCTCTGACTCGCTCACTCACCTGGCAACTCACTCATTCACTTACACACATGCTGACTCACTCCCTCGCTCATTCTATCACTCACTCACTCGGACCTAATGACTTGCTTTACGTGGCTAGATGGCTAAATAGAATTTGGGGCTGGTGTCATATCACAGCACTGCAGGTTGTTATTTGTGAAAAATCATTATCTGAAGGGGATTTTGTCAATTTACAACTAAGGTTAAAATGGATGAGCTCCATCCGTCTGAAACAGGGAGTCACGGCCACTCTTGTAGAAGTGACTCGGGTAGCGATCAACCTGGATTCACACCCAGGATCTCAGCAGTGCCAGCTCGGTGCCACCTCGATTAACGTTGTTAATGACGGTTCGATTCTTGCCCTCTCTTCTGCTGCTGCTGCTGTTGCTGCTGCTGCTTATTGGCACTGTCTCTGCCGCCAGTCGCTGGTGCTGCTGAGCCCGCTGCCGTATGCAGGTTTGTTCGACGCGATTCTACGCACCGTCGCTCCGGGCTTCTTCGAGAAGGCGGAGCCCTTCCTGGAGGCCGGTGAGTTTGACCGCACAAACGGTAAGGAGTGAGTTTACCATGCTGACAGAGGTAGGACAATCGCCGCTTAAACCCTGTGGTGACACCCACACATGGGTGCGTTCCTGTGTGCGTGTAGCGGCGGTGGAGTTGTTGGTGCACTGCAATATAAACCCAGCTACCCAAGTTCAACTGCCGCTCACAACCAATTATAGTGGCGTATGTTTGAACTGGTCGTGGGCCCTCCCCTAGGTCGCGTTGGCCTCAAAAATGAAGAGCTTGTGCAGTGTGTAAACATTATCACTGCGGAGACAAAGGTGCCCAGGCATACTTCTGGCCACCCGTCCCCTCTTGTACCATACTGATCTTCGTACATGCTCACGGACAGCTACATGGGGGACCGGTGTACGCGTGTGTGCTTCTTTGCGTGTGTGCGTGCCGCAGTGTGCAACGACATGGACCAGTGGCCTCTGCCGGTGGCCGGGCAGACGCTGAGCCTGCCCATCATGGGCACCGTCATACAGGTGCCAGCGGCGCAGTGCCACGAGCGATCCGCGAACCCTCGACCCCTCCTGTCATGCCACACATGTCAGAAAAGATCACCGCCTCCATGTTCACACACCCCCTCCGTGTTGACACACTGCCGTCCATTATTCACACACCCCCTCCGTGTTGACACACGGCTCTCCGTGTTTACACATGGCCCTGGCCCAGTCAGAGCGGTGATGACCACCACCACGATCACGACGATGATGATGATGATAATGACCACCACGATGTTTTCAGGTTCGCATCCCGTCGCGGCAAGACAAACCCGGCGCGGCCTTCTTGCACGCCACACAGGAGGTGAGCGGAAACTCCGGTGCGACAGCGGCCCACAGGGAATGTTGCTGCCATCTGTGTGACGCTTTTGCTGGTTGCTGGTCACGGCCAAAACGACGATTCTTACCGAGTGCGTTTCGGTGCTGACCATGAGTGGTGTGGTGTTGACTTCGTGTGGTGTGGTGCTGACCGTGAGTGGTGTGGTGCTGACCGTGAGTGGTGTGGTGTTGAGTGCGTGTGGTGTGGTGCTGACCGTGAGTGGTGTGGTGTTGAGTGCGTGTGGTGTTGACCGTGAATGGTGTGGTGTTGAGCGTGTGTGGTGTGGTGTTGAGCGTTAGTGGTGTGGTGTTGAGTGCGTGTGGTGTGGTGTTGAGTGCGTGTGGTGTGGTGTTGAGTGCATGTGGTGTGGTGCTGACCGTTAGTGGTGTGGTGTTGAGCGTGTGTGGAGTGGTGCTGACCATGAGTGGTGTGGTGTTGAGCGTTAGTGGTGTGGTGTTGAGTGCGTGTGGTGTGGTGTTGAGTGCATGCGGTGTGGTGCTGACCGTTAGTGGTGTGGTGTTGAGCGTGTGTGGTGTGGTGCTGACCGTGAGTGGTGTGGTGTTGAGTGCGTGTGGTGTGGTGCTGACCATGAATGGTGTGGTATTGACCGTGAGTGGTGTGTTGTTTAGCGCGTGTGGTGCATTTCATTTTGGTTACATGCCACCTTTTGAGATAAAAAAAATCGGGTTGACTGTCATGTGACGGACATTACACTCACATGCTGTGCCCCTATGCTGTGTGTAAACCAGAACTTGAAGCGATCTCAGTTGTAGTTCTACGATATCCATTATCTAACACGAAGGGTGGCGTTGCTTTGCGAGAAATCTCGATGGATTCTTGTTTTCGTACAGCGACGCCGAGAGTGCAGTCAGGATAAACTTGGGCCTAATTATGTAAAACTTTCAAATGTGTCCATCTAACCCGATCACATGACTCCTGTTTGGCCACCCCCACTCTGAATCCTTCCCGTCTCTCCGCCACCCCCTGGGAGAACAGACTCAGCTCCAAGCAGCTCACTTTTGCTCGCACCGTCTCTCTCCCTGTCTTCCCTCCCGTCTCACCATCACCACCCTTTCTCCTTCTCTTCCTGCCCGGTAGACCTTCGTTCTTGCTGCTGCTCATCTTGAGCCATGCCCTCTTTGTCTTGACCTCCCCTTCCCGTCGTGGTGGTGGTGCCATGGGTGGAAGGTTTTATAATAAACTCTACTGAGACTGCCGTGTCGTTCGCAGAACCTCTACGCCGTCTCCACGGTGTTGCCCAGCGTCCACCAGCCCGACCTTTACCGGTGAGACCAGCGCAGAGCTCGTCGGAGACAACGATGGTCGCCACCGCTCGCTGGGGCCGAGTGGGGCTCAACGTCATCGTCAAAATCTTTATCATCATCATGGGCACAATTTTGACCTTTGATGTTATCATTGTATCTTCATCATCTTTGTCGTAATCGTCTCCATAAAAGTTGGTTGAGCCGTTTCCCGCGGTAGTGTGGTTCCCACGGTTGTGACATTGAAATTGTCAACCTTGCCACAGTTGCGACGTCACCACGGCATTGTTGTTACCAGTATACTGATGTTGCCATAGCTACGCGGTCACAGTGGTGGCATGGTTGCTGTGGCAATACAGCTGCTGTGTCGCCACGGTTGTCGTGGCGGCAGCACAGTTACCATGGCGGTAGTTACTATGGTAGCACAGTTGCCGTGTCGGCACATTTGTCGTGGCGGCGGCGGCACGGTAGTCGTGACAACCGCACAGTTGCTGTGGAGGCCGTGGTGTGACGCGGTGGTTGCTGTGCGCGTCCCCGCAGGAGTTTCCGCCCCGTGCTGCCGCACGTGCAGATGCTGTGGGAACTCGTGCTGTTGGGGGAGCCTCTGGTCGTCATGGCAACCTCTCCTGCCGACACGGCACAGGCAGTGCTCGCCCTCGTCAGGTGAGCGAGCATCGTCGTGACAACCGTCTCCCCCTCCCCTTCCGTCCCTGTCGCTCTCAACGGGCCCGGCTAGCCGCCTCGCTAACCGGGCATGAGGTTGGACCGCGATAATGATTGACGGTGTTTGTGTTCGCTCTTATTGCTGTGTTTATTGTTGAGCACAGGTGTGCAGGCGTTTATTGTAATCGGACAGCAACTAAGCGCGCTCGTGATAGCGTAATAACTAAATGTTATTTTGGATAACAAGACCCAAACTCACACAGGACCCATAGACTCACACGTGTTTGCTGTCTTGTGTTTCCCTACCCAGCTGTATCGCCCCGCTCACGTACTACAGCGACTTCCGTCCATACTTCACCATCCACGACAGCGAGTTCCAGGAGTACACGACTCGCACACAGGCTCCGTGAGACATGCAAGGACATGGGGAGACACTGACACACACACACAGGGACACGAGATACTGACACACACAGGGATATGGGGAGACACACATGGGAACGTAGGGAGACAAACAAAGACAAAGGTCCCTTGTATAGCCTTTATATACTTTTTGGGGCAAGTGCTGTTCGTGACCACATATGAAAGCCGGCACGGCACACTCGAGGGTGGGTGGCCAATACCACGCCCGGCCGCCTTTGTCTCCCCAGCGGCAATGCTTACACACCACACCTGGTACTCATTTGAGGCTGAGTCGACCTAGGGGAAACCCAGGACCGATTCAGATGATCGTCACTGCCGTTGGCTGTGAGCGGGAATCGAACTCGGGGGCCGGGTTCGTAGTGCTACTGCTTCCCTACACACAGACAAGACACAGAGACACAGACGGGGATACACGCGGCTGGGTTGAGACCCCGTTTCGTGTCATGTGCCCGCCCCCCTCTCCCAGGCCCCCCGTGATCCTGGGCGTGACGAACCCGTTCTTCGCTAAAACCCTGCAGCACTGGCCCCACATCATCCGCCTGGGCCATGTCAGCAGCGACGGTGAGAGGGGCGACGGGGCAGGGGGCGAGGGGGCGACCCCTTCGTGTGTCGTGGCAGCCTTCATGGGTGCTCGCTGACAGAACTTGCCCCAGCAGTCTGTTGAAGGCTATAAGGGGGATCTTTGTTTTTGTGCCGTGTGCAGGCGAAGTGGGGAAGTCGGTGAAGGTGAAGAAGCAGGTGAAGCTGAAAACGCTGGACAGTGAGCCAGGTGCGAGTCTCCCGGCATGACACACAGAGGCGGTCTCGGACCCGCTGCACACACACAGACCATATGACCCGCGCGTGGGTGCCTGCGTGTGTCCGTCCGCATGTGTGTGTGTTTGCAGGTGTGTACACGGCTTACAAACCCTTCCTCAGTCGGGACAAAGCTATCCTCAGGGAGCTGGAGAAGGTGAGACATCAACGCCAACGCTCGCATCATCACTGCCATCGCCACCATCACTCTCTCCACAATCCCAGTCGTAATTACCACCACAGAAGCTGTGTGTTCACGGTGTGTGTTTGTAGTGTACTGTGTGTGTGGCAGGGACGTGCGGTCAGGGGAGGCAGGGGAGGCAGAGCTTCACCCTGTCATACTCCAATGAAAAATAGCCGTTCCAAAAAGTAAAATAGAATCAAATAAAAATGAAGATTTTTTTTTTCACTGATCTGTGTTATGTAATTTGTGTATGATTCAAATCATTTTTATAGTCAAAATCGCCAAATTTTACGGAGCTCTGATGCAAACTGGATGGAGCGTGGGCAATAAGCGCGTGCCTGTTACTACCTCTCTGTAATGATTGGAATCATACAGAAATAACACAGATCAGTGGAAAAAATCTTAATTTTTATTTTAGAATTGTGGTTTACTTTTCGTAACAGCTATTTTCATTGGAGTGTGACAGGGTGAGGCTCTGCCTCCCCTGCCTCCCCTGACCGCACGTCCCTGGTGTGTGGTGGTTGTGGTGTACATAGCGCAGTCGTGCTGTATGTGTGTGTGAGGTGTTCATGACGTGTGTGTGGTGCATTCAGTGTATTTGGTTGTGGTGGGGTGTGTGTGGTGTGGTTGTGGTGTGGTTTTAGTGTGTGCGGTTGGTCATGGTGGTTGTGGTGGTGGTTGTGGTGTGGTGTGTGCGGTTATTCAGTGGTTGTGGTGGTGGTTGTGGTGTGGTTTTAGTGTGTGCGGTTATTCACAGTGGTTGTGGTGGTGGTTGTGGTGTGGTGTGTGTCGTTGTTCACGGTGGCTGTGTTGTGGTTGCGGTGTGGTTTGTTTGCTACAGGGAGAGCCCCAGACCCGGCCGCCCTCGGCTCAGAACTCGGTTTTGCGACGGCAGCTGCTGGAACTCACACAGAGCTTCATCATCCCTCTGGTAGGCACAGAGCAGCTCGCTCACCAGTGTGGCTCGCTCACCAGCGTGGCTCACTCACCTGGCTCACTCACCAGCGCGGTTCACTCACCAGCGTGGCTCATTCACCAGCGTGGCTTGCTCACCAGCACGGTTCACTCACCAGCGTGGCTCACTCACCTGGCTCACTCACCAGCGCGGCTCACTCACCAGCGTGGCTCACTCACCAGCGTGGCTCACTCACCAGCGTGGCTCACTCACCAGCGTGGCTTGCTCACCAGCATGGCTCACTCACCAGCGTGGCTCACTCACCAGCACGGCTCACTCACCAGCGTGGCTCGCTCACCAGCACGGCTCACTGACCAGCGTGGCTCAGTCACCAGCGTGGCTCACTCACCAGCGTGGCTCACTCACCAGCGTGGCTCACTCACCAGCGTGGCTCACTCACCAGCACGGCTCACTCACCAGCGTGGCTCACTCACCAGCACGGCTCACTGACCAGCGTGGCTCACTCACCAGCACGGCTCACTCACCAGCGTGGCTCACTCACCAGCGTGGCTTGCTCACCAGCACGGCTCACTCACCTGTGTGGCTCACTCACCAGTGTGGCTCGCTCACTAGCGTGGCTCGCTCACCAGTGTGGCTCACTCACTAGCGCGGCTCACTCACCAGCGTGGCTCACTCACCTGGCTCACTCACCAGCACAGCTCACTCACCAGCGCGGCTTGCTCACCAGCGCGGCTCACTCACCTGGCTCACTCACCAGCACGGCTCACTCACCAGCGCGGCTCGCTCACCAGCGCGACTCACTCACCAGCGTAGCTCACTCACCAGCGCGGCTCATTCACCAGCACAGCTCACTCACCAGTGTGGCTCGCTCACCAGCGCGGCTCGCTCACCAGTGTGGCTCATTCACCAGCGCGGCTCGCTCACCAGCGCAGCTCGCTCATCAGTGCATACTAATCAACATGACATCTTCCCGAGCAAGACGGCTCACTTATCAATAACTGGGCGATTTTCTCTTCGGCGAGTCCCGCACAGCAACGTGGCATCACGTTGGAGTCGTGCTCGTTGTTCAGCGTCGTCGCTACGGCATTCGTCGTTACGGCCCCCGTCGCTACGGGACTCGTCGCTATGGGAATCGTCGCTATGGGAATCGTCGTTATGGGAATCGTCGCTATGGGACTCGTCATCTGCCGCTATCCGAAACCCCATTGACTCGTCGCGGTCTTCGGAACGTGGCAGCCACCACGCAGCTGTTGGTATTGCTGACTAACGACTCGCAAGGGACAATACGAGTGTTGGAATCCGTGCGTAAGCGTGATTTTTCTTCCTGGTTGTCGTCATTGTTGTAAATGTTGTCTAGGAGCGGTACGTGGCGAGCTTGATGCCCCTGCAGAAAAACATCACCCCCTTCAAGGTGCCACCATCACAAACGCCATGACACACCTTCACCATCCCCAACATCATTATGAACACCATCACCAAAAAAAAAAAGCTAAAGGAAACCCACACAGTGTAACCAGTGCTGGCCAGACATCCCAATGCTGAAAACTTACTTGCAAATCACTCGGTTGGAATCACATAGCAGCAGCAGCAACAACATGGTCCCCCTGTACTGCGAAAACTTGGCAGGACCCTCCTGAAAAATGGGGTTTGAGACTCAGTGAATCTTTCCTGGGTAAACAAGCATCATCATCATCATCCTCCTCGTAGTGAGATGACTAGCGCACACGATTTGCTGCACGCATCATGGGAATAGATTTTTATTGATTGGTGGTTTCATTACCACTGTGCCTCCTGTGACCTCCGTGACCTCAAACGACCTCCCCGTGATCTCCTTGTGACCCCATGACCCCATGACCGCTCTGTGACCCGATGGCTTCTTGCCACCCCCGACACACAGAGCCCCCCTCCTCTGGGCCCATTTGAGGCGGAGGACTTCATCCGCACGCTGGAGAAGAATGGCCCACAGCTCACGTCGCCCATCAAGGGGGACTGGACGGGGTTCTATCGGTACTCACGCCACACACACACACATCCTCCGTGTGGCCTACATGGGGGCAGTGATGGTGTGATGGTGGCGACGATGTGTGTTTGATGATGGTGGTGAAGGTGTGTGTGTGTTGATGGTGGTGATGGTGTGTGTGTGTTGATGGTGTGTGGTTGATGATGGTGGTGAAGGTGTGTGTGTGTTGATGGTGTGTGGTTGATGGTGGTGGTGGTGACGGTGTTTGTGTGGTGGTGTGGTGTGGCGGTGTGTGTTTGATGATGGTGGTGGTGACAGTGTGAAGTAGCGGTGTGTGGCTGATGGTTGGTGACAGTGCGTGTGTTTGTGACGGTGCGTGCCGTGTGCTGCTCTAGACGCTTCCTGCGCTCCCCCAACTTTGTGGGCTGGCTGCGCGAGCGCCACGGGGACATGCGGCTCAAGCTGGAGGCCGTGCACATGGACATGATGGCCAACGCGGTGCGCGCCGCCACACGCCTCCCTCACCACTCTCTCGCTCACATCGCAAACACTCGCCACTCGCTACTCTCGTTACTCACCACTCACACTCACCACTCACACTCGCCACTCACACTCGCTACTCTCGTTACTCACCACTCACACTCGCCACTCACACTCACCACTCACACTCGCTACTCTCGTTACTCATCACTCGCCACTCGCTACTCTCGACACTCACCACTCACACTCACCACTCACCACTCACACTCACCACTCTCACTCGCCACTCACACTCGCTACTCTCGTTACTCACCACTCACACTCGCCACTCACACTCACCACTCACACTCGCTACTCTCGTTACTCATCACTCGCCACTCGCTACTCTCGACACTCACCACTCACACTCACCACTCTCACTCGCCACTCACACTCGCTACTCTCGTTACTCACCACTCACACTCACCACTCTCACTCACTACTCTCGTTACTCACCACTCACCACTCACCACTCTCACTCGCTACTCTCGTTACTCACCACTCGCCACTCACACTCGCTACTCTTGTTACTCACCACTCACACTCGCCACTCACACTCGCTACTCTCGACACTCACACTCGCCACTCACACTCGCCACTCACACTCGCTAATCTCGACACTCACACTCGCCACTCACACTCGCTACTCTCGTTACTCACCGCTCACCACCACTCACACTCGCTACTCACACTCACTACTCTCGTTACTCACCACTCACACTCGCCACTCACTACTCTCGTCACTCACACTCGCCACTCGTTACTCACCACTCACACTCACACTCGCTACTCTCGACACTCACCACTCACTCGCCACTCGCTACTCTCACTCGCTACTCTCGTTACTCACCACTCACCACTCACACTCACTACTCTCACTCGCTACTCTCGTTACTCACCACTCACCACTCACACTCACTACTCTCACTCGCTACTCTCGTTACTCACCACTCACCACTCACACTCGCCACTCACTACTCTCGTCACTCACACTCGCCACTCACACTCGTTACTCTCGACACTCACCACTCACTCTCACTCACATCGCCAGCAGTGTCCTTAACAGTGCTGTCATCTTGACATTATCACTCATTTACATTGTCATCATTGGCGTCGTTGACAGTATCGAATTCCAGCTCCATTGCTCGAGCTATCGGTTTGATTGCTACGTGGCAAACACCCTTTGCAGGGCACATTCAGGTGCGCTCCTCGTGAGTCTGGGGAGGCTACTGAAGTGACTTCGCTCTGTGCTGTCATCTTCTGCCAGCTTTCTCCAGCACGAGGTGATGCACAGCTGGCTGTACCTGTGAGTGTACTCACGCGTGCGTGTGCGTGCGTGTGTGCAGGATCTGAGTGGCTGGGTGCGAGGGCGCAGCGAGGTGGAGTCGGTTGACTGGGTGATCAAGCTCCGTGAGAAAATGGTAATGCAGCCTTCACATTGCGCCCTCGACTCACCGCGCCCAACACGATGCTCTCTGCCGCCATTACCCAACATGGCGCCTGCATTACACTCCCTAGCCAACATGGCGCCCTCCTCCACCCCCTACCAAACATGGCGCCTTCCGCTCAACCACTCTTAACACGGTGCCCTTCACGCTACGCTACCCATCGTGGTGCCCTCTGGTCGCCCGTCATCTCTCACACCCTGGACAACATGGCGTCCTCCTTCAATACTGACCCCCCCCCCAACTCAACATCGTCTCACTCGACCACCTACCCCCCGCGACCCCCCGTGACCCCCCGTGATCCCCATGCCTCTGTGACCCCATATCCCCGGTGCCCAGGCACACGTGACCCAGGCACAGGTGAGCGTGGGAGCGCAGACGCTGGTGAAGCTGCGCGCGCACGTGGACGCCATCATCTCCTCGCTGCCGCCCGACCTGCAGAGCGTGTTGGGCAGCGGCGGCTAGGGCGGGGACGCGGCACCAGCTGCGTCCCCTCGTCCCTACGCGTCTCATCTTCCATGTCCCCGTGTCTCTGTGCCGCCATGTCTCCCTCCTACGTCTCTCATGCTCGTGTCTCCACGTCCTCCAAGTCCCTACGTCGTTGTGTCTCCTCGTGTCCTCCCTCATCTCCTGCGCACCCACGTCTCCCACGTCTCTCGTCGTCTCCGTGTCCCCAGGTCTCCCCGTACCTGTCCCGCATCTTGCCTTGTCCATTAGCCGGTGGTGTGAATCGCTGTTTGCCCATCGAGTTGAAACGCGGAGCGGCGATGCTGGCAGTGACGGCGCTGGGCTGAGCCGGGCCGGTCTCGGCTGCTCCTAGTGTTCTTATCATTAGTTGTGTACATATACAAAGATAGCGGTCCCCCCTGTAGCCTTAACGCATTGTTTGGGACAAGTGCTGTTATTGAGCACCTATAAAGCCCGGCACAGCACGTGAGAGGGTGGTCAGTGACATGCCCGGCCGCCTTTGTCTCCCTAGTGACAAGGTTTACATATCTCACCAGGCACTGTACTCATGTGAGGCTGAGTCGACCCAGGGAAGGCTCAGGACCAGTTCAGATAATCGCCAATGTGTACATAATACACACAGACAAGTGCATATAGACATGCACGTACACACACGCTGACTGATGCCCACTTGCAGGCCGGTGCAGTAAACACGCACAGGGACAGCTGCCACTGGGAGGGGGGGGGTCCCGTAGGTTAGACTACAGCAGGTCCATTGTAATGTTTAAGATGGTATGTGATGAAAGGTGCTTTTAATTTCCCGAAGGATTTAAGCACGTGTCCTGTACATCGCATGTGTAGCAATACCTCGGTTTACGTCGGGGATGCGTTCCTCAAAGGTATGATGACAAATATCGAAATGACGGACGATGCTGTTGGCGACGTGTGGGTTGAGGTGACTCAAATCGGCTAGCAGTGTTCACAAAGTGACGACGTGTTTGCCAGAGGACGTAAAAGGGGGATACGTAAATCGGGGTATCACTGTACATACACGCAGAGCCCTCCCATTGGTCCACTGCGAATTGGAGCGACGGCCCCGGGCCCCGCGCTTTGGGGGGCTCCCCGCGCTTCGACATCAACGGTGTCGGATGTAATAGTGAAGGCGTCGAGAGGGCCCACAGTGGGATTTGCCCCGGGTCTCGCACCCCCCTATGGACGGCCCTGCATACACGGACACGCGCGCGCGATTCCCACGCGTTGCGATCGCACGGATTGCCACGGACGGATGTGCGGTCGCGATTTCTTCGTCTGGTTAGCATTGTAGTGCCACTCGTGGCCGAACCGATGGGATTTAATCGATGGGTTGGCGTCGTCGCTGCGGTGGTTTCGCAAGGCTCGTACATAAAAACTGAGAAACGGTGTTACGGGAAACATTTCATTCCGAACCAAACTGCCGCCGGACAATAACTTAAATCGCTTTTGGATTCCCGCGCGGATCGTGAATGAGATGAGAATGAGTGAACAGGTTCAGTGAGCCCATAGAAATGAAAATGCATTCGTCGACATGATAGCGCTTGTGTTGTAGAGAAAGGGCCCTTATCCGAAACGTCGCCTACATATATTTATTGTTTTAAGGCCACAGAGATATTGACAAACATGTTGCGGTATTTGTTGTTGCTATTTGTGTGCCACTGCCGACTCAGCAGCAGAAGCAGCATTAATTTTACGCGAGCAAATAGAACCATGATGAATCACGTTGCATATGTATCGTTGGTACAGAAAGTCCTCGTTTAAACGTAGTAGGCGCGTTCCGGAAAAGTGCCGTGTTAAGCGAAAACAATTTCCCCAGAAATAATGTTGATGATAAAGATTTTGGCGACATTACCGTGTTACGCACAATGAGATGGCCGGGACCATTAACCGAGGGTTCGCCACCGCGTTGCTCTATCGCTCCGCATTCTGTATCATACCGCATTATAAACCGCGTTATAACGGTCCACGTTGCAGGATTAAGTGTTCCCTAATGGAAGAACCGCGTTGTAGCGAAAAATGCGTTATCTTGTGACCACCCCGCGTTAAGCGAGGACTTGCCGTCTGTGTACTAATCCATTACTGTTGACGCCCATTGTAACGAGGACTGGTGCTGCCTGTGTAAGGCCGAGTGGTTGTTGCCCTGTAAGGGGCTCTTGGCGAACTGAATAAAGACGGCCGCCCGCACGCACAGCCCCGGCTGCTCGTCTGCTCCTCAGCCTCGCCCAAGGCTGGCTGTGTGGGACGGTCTTTCTAAAAGATCCATAATGCATTCGTTATATATTTTAAGTGCGTAAATTTAACAAGACATCTATGCTGGAATGTGATTTACAATGTGTCGAATAAACAATAATAAGATGCAAAATATGCAGCGTAAAACAAGATTAATATAAGTTCTCTATAGATCATTATCATGCATCTCTGTACGTGGTCACTTTCACCAATTCCGTCGCTGCTTTTGGCACGTAGACACAGAAAATAAGCATTTAAATCCGACCAAATAAAAATCTGAAATATCCAACATTTAAATCCAAATACTTGCATCCGTTATCCGAAATAATAAAATCGGATCCCAGTCTCATCCCTATCACAGACTGTGACGGCGAAAGGCCATCGGGTTCACAGTCGTGGCCATAAGCGTCTAACGCACGAGTCTCGCTCTATGGGAGTGCCATCTCGTTCAGTATTGGGGCGGTCTGGTCAGGGTTCACACCTTCGCAGCATCTCCTCCATGACCCCACTTCTCAGCATCACCACCCTCCTCCTCCTCGCCCTCCTCCTCACCCTCGCCGCCGCGTCCCATCGCCGCTGCCTCCGCTGGTAGCGCGGCCTGAGGGCCATGAACGCCGCGCACGAGGCCGAGCAAGCGGCCAGCACCACGAGCAGCAGCAGCAGCGACAGAGACACGGCGGCCGTGGCCGGGCCCTCGTCCAGGCCGGGCCCCCCGGCGTCACCATCCCCGGGACCCTTCCCAGCTCCTTCAACATCAACGTCACTTTCAGACATTCCTGCGCCTTCCACGTGGCTTGTCTCTGTCTCGTTTGGCCCAATGTCATCGTGGTCATCGTGACGGTGATCTGGGTAGTCGTGAAGATGCTCGTCGCTTGGTCCTGTCCCACCACCACCACCACTTGCTTCATCTCCATCACCATCGTCACTGCCTGGTCTCATCCCATAGTCATCGTCCAGCCCTCCTCCCACTTCACCTCTCGACGCTTCTCCCGATGCCTCCTCGTCGTACCCGGCGGAGTGGCCGGGCGGGTGAAGAAGTACGCGAACTGTGGGCGGGTGAGCTGAGGGGGGGTGAGCTGAGGGAGGGTGAGCTGAGGGCGAGTGCATTACAGGTGAACGAGTTGTGGGTAAATGAGCTTTGGGTGAGTGAGTGATGAGTGAGGGAGCTGTGGGTGAGTGAGTGATGAGTGAGGGAGCTGTGGGTGAGGCAGCTGTGGGTGAGGGAGTTGTGGGTGAGTGAGTTGTGGGTGAGGGAGTTGTGGGTGAGTGAGTGATGGGTGAGTGAGTTGTGGGTGAGGGAGTTGTGGGTGAGTGAGTGATGGGTGAGGGAGCCGTGGGTGAGTGAGTGATGGGTGAGGGAGTTGTGGGTGAGGGAGTTGTGGGTGAGGGAGTGGTGGGTGAGTGAGTGATGGGTGAGTGAGTGATGGGTGAGGGAGTTGTGGGTGAGGGAGTTGTGGGTGAGTGAGTGATGGGAGAGGGAGCTGTGGGTGAGTGAGTGATGGGTGAGTGAGTGATGGGTGAGTGAGTGATGGGTGAGTGAGTTGTGGGTGAGTGAGTGATGGGTGAGGGAGCTGTGGGTGAGGGAGCTGTAGGTGAGTGAGTGATGGGTGAGGGAGTGATGGGTGAGGGAGCTGTGGGTGAGGGAGCTGTGGGTGAGGGAGTGATGGGTGAGTGAGCTGTGGGTGAGTGAGTGATGGGTGAGTGAGTTGTGGGTGAGGGAGCTGTGGGTGAGGGAGTTGTGGGTGAGTGAGTGATGGGTGAGTGAGCTGTGGGTGAGGGAGTTGTGGGTGAGTGAGTTGTAGGTGAGGGAGCTGTGGGTGAGGGAGTGATGGGTGAGTGAGTTGTGGGTGAGGGAGCTGTGGGTGAGGGAGTTGTGGGTGAGTGAGTTGTGGGTGAGGGAGTTGTGGGTGAGTGAGTGATGGGTGAGGGAGCTGTGGGTGAGGGAGTGATGGGTGAGTGAGTTGTGGGTGAGGGAGCTGTGGGTGAGGGAGTTGTGGGTGAGTGAGTTGTAGGTGAGGGAGCTGTGGGTGAGGGAGTTGTGGGTGAGGGAGTGATGGGTGAGGGAGCTGTGGGTGAGTGAGTTGTGGGTGAGGGAGTTGTGGGTGAGGGAGTGATGGGTGAGGGAGCTGTGGGTGAGTGAGTTGTGGGTGAGGGAGTGATGGGTGAGTGAGTTGTGGGTGAGGGAGTTGTGGGTGAGGGAGTGATGGGTGAGTGAGCTGTGGGTGAGGGAGCTGTGGGTGAGTGAGTGATGGGTGAGGGAGCTGTGGGTGAGGGAGCTGTGGGTGAGGGAGTTGTGGGTGAGGGAGCTGTGGGTGAGGGAGCTGTGGGTGAGTGAGTTGTGGGTGAGTGAGTTGTGGGTGAGGGAGCTGTGGGTGAGTGAGTTGTGGGTGAGTGAGTTGTGGGTGAGGGAGCTGTGGGTGAGTGAGTGATGGGTGAGGGAGCTGTGGGTGAGGGAGCTGTGGGTGAGTGAGTTGTGGGTGAGTGAGTTGTGGGTGAGGGAGCTGTGGGTGAGGGAGTTGTGGGTGAGTGAGTTGTGGGTGAGGGAGCTGTGGGTGAGTGAGTGACGGGTGAGGGAGTTGTGGGTGAGGGAGTTGTGGGTGAGTGAGTGACGGATGAGGGAGTTGTGGGTGAGTGAGTGACGGGTGAGGGAGTTGTGGGTGAGGGAGCTGTGGGTGAGTGAGTGACGGGTGAGGGAGTTGTGGGTGAGGGAGTTGTGGGTGAGGGAGCTGTGGGTGAGTGAGTGACGGGTGAGGGAGTTGTGGGTGAGGGAGTTGTGGGTGAGGGAGCTGTGGGTGAGGGAGTTGTGGGTGAGGGAGCTGTGGGTGAGTGAGTGACGGGTGAGGGAGTTGTGGGTGAGGGAGCTGTGGGTGAGGGAGCTGTGGGTGAGTGAGTGACGGGTGAGGGAGTTGTGGGTGAGGGAGTTGTGGGTGAGGGAGTTGTGGGTGAGTGAGTGACGGGTGAGGGAGTTGTGGGTGAGGGAGCTGTGGGTGAGTGAGTGACGGGTGAGGGAGTTGTGGGTGAGGGAGTTGTGGGTGAGGGAGCTGTGGGTGAGTGAGTGACGGGTGAGGGAGTTGTGGGTGAGGGAGTTGTGGGTGAGGGAGCTGTGGGTGAGTGAGTGACGGATGAGGGAGTTGTGGGTGAGTGAGTGACGGGTGAGGGAGTTGTGGGTGAGGGAGCTGTGGGTGAGGGAGCTGTGGGTGAGTGAGTTGTGGGTGAGGGAGCTGTGGGTGAGGGAGTTGTGGGTGAGTGAGTTGTGGGTGAGTGAGTGACGGATGAGGGAGTTGTGGGTGAGGGAGTTGTGGGTGAGGGAGTTGTGGGTGAGGGAGTTGTGGGTGAGGGAGTGACGGATGAGGGAGTTGTGGGTGAGTGAGTGACGGGTGAGGGAGTTGTGGGTGAGGGAGCTGTGGGTGAGGGAGCTGTGGGTGAGTGAGTGACGGGTGAGGGAGTTGTGGGTGAGGGAGTTGTGGGTGAGGGAGCTGTGGGTGAGTGAGTGACGGATGAGGGAGTTGTGGGTGAGTGAGTTGTGGGTGAGGGAGCTGTGGGTGAGTGAGTGACGGGTGAGGGAGTTGTGGGTGAGGGAGCTGTGGGTGAGTGAGTTGTGGGTGAGGGAGCTGTGGGTGAGTGAGTGACGGGTGAGGGAGTTGTGGGTGAGGGAGCTGTGGGTGAGTGAGTTGTGGGTGAGGGAGCTGTGGGTGAGTGAGTGACGGGTGAGGGAGTTGTGGGTGAGGGAGCTGTGGGTGAGTGAGTTGTGGGTGAGGGAGCTGTGGGTGAGTGAGTGATGGGTGAGAGAGTTGTGGGTGAGTGAGTGACGGGTGAGTGAGTTGTGGGTGAGGGAGCTGTGGGTGAGTGAGTTGTGGGTGAGGGAGCTGTGGGTGAGTGAGTTGTGGGTGAGGGAGCTGTGGGTGAGTGAGTGATGGGTGAGAGAGTTGTGGGTGAGTGAGTGACGGGTGAGGGAGTTGTGGGTGAGGGAGCTGTGGGTGAGTGAGTTGTGGGTGAGGGAGCTGTGGGTGAGTGAGTTGTGGGTGAGGGAGCTGTGGGTGAGTGAGTGATGGGTGAGAGAGTTGTGGGTGAGGGAGCTGTGGGTGAGTGAGTGATGGGTGAGGGAGTTGTGGGTGAGTGAGCTGTGGGTGAGCTCTCCAGCAGGTGCTCGATCAAGCGAGCTGGGAACGAGTGATCCGTGGGTGAGCAGCCGAGCGAGCGGATCGGGGGTGAGCGATCTGTGGGTGAGCGCCCGAGCAAGCGGTTGAGAGGGTGAACTGCGAACGAGCATTGGGGCGAGCGAGCGGTGGGCGAGCGCTCAAGAGAGCGAGTCGTGGACGAGTGCGGGTCAACGAGTGGGCCATCATCGGTGGACGATTGTCTTGATGAGCGAGCCAACAACGCCAACGCTGCGGTGGCGGTGTGGGTCGTTGCGGCGTCGGTGGCGGTGTGGGTCGCGGCGGCGGCGGCGGTGGCGGTGTGGGTCGCTGTGGTGGCCACTGGCCCGGCCGTGGCCCGCACGGCGGTGCCGCTCGTCCTCCCCGCGTCGGCCCCAGGAGCGGGCGACGCGTTGGTGCCGGCGTCCTGGCCTTGGGCGAGGTAGCGCAGCTTGTGGTGGTCGCCATCTGCTGTGTCGATCGTGACAGAGAGGGGAGACCATCCGCGTCACTCACACTCGAGGCACGGCGAAAGCAGTGGGCGTGCAGGAACGTCACATTATACCGTGCATATACCGTGTTCCTTTTAGCTAACCACACCGTGGATCTCTCTCTCTCTCCCGTGGGATATGAGTATCTCTGAGTCTGTGGACATTTTTAGAGGTGAAACAGCGGGTTGATGAAGGGGAGGAGGATGATGTTGGTAGTGGTGGTGATGAGGTGGTGAGTCTCTGCACCGTAGCCCCGGGAGGATAGCACGGTAAATCTCTCTAGTGAACGGTGGTGGTGATGATGACGATGGGAGTGATTGAACAGCGGGTTGATGAAGAGGAGGAGGATGACGATGATGGTGGTGATGATAGTGATACGTTAATGGTATAGTGATGGTGGTGATATGGTGAGTCTCTGCACTGTGGTCCTGGGTGGAGTACACGGTAAATCTCGAGCGAACGGTGATGGTGATGACCACGATGATGGTGGCAATGGTGTAGTGATGGTGGCGATGGTGTAGTGATGGTGATGATGACCACAATGATGGTGGTGATGGTGATGATGGTATAGTGATGGTGGTGATGGTGTAGTGATGGTGGTGATGTGGTGAGTCTCTGCACCGTGGCCCCGGGATGAGAAGAGGGTGAACCTCTCCCCGACGCGTGCGCGCACGCAGCTTGAGAGCAGCGGACACGACACGAGGAGGCAGTTGGGCTGGCGGGGTCCGCGTAGAGACACGAACACAGCCACGTGGCACGCATCACCTGGACGACGCACCACCAACACGTGACCACACCATCAACACGTGACCACACCACCAGCACGTGACCATACCACCAACACGTGACCACACCACCAACACATCACCACATCATCAACACGTCAGCATACCACCAACACCTCACCACAACACCAACACGTGACCACACCACCAACACGTGACCACACCACCAACACCTCACCACAACACCAACACGTGACCATACCACCAACACGTGACAACACCATCAACACCTCACCACACCACCAACACGTGACCACACCACCAACACGTGACCACACCACCAACACGTGACCACACCACCAACACGTGACCACACCACCAACACGTGACCACACCACCAACACGTGGCCATACCATCGACACGTCGCCATACCATCGACACGTCACCACATCACCAACACGTCACCATACCATCGACACTTCACCACAACATCAAGGACCCTAACACGAGGACGACGTCGGTCGAGCCAGATCTCTTCTCTAACCCCTGTTCATCGTGATCCAGCCCCTTGAGATAGAGACCCAGACAAGGAGAGAGAGAGACACCGATAGGGAGGCAGCAGCAGGAGGAGAGAGAGAGAGGCTGGGCTCAACGTGGAGGTAGGAGGAGAGAGAGAGGCTGGGCTCACCATGGAGGCAGCAGGAGGAGAGAGAGAGAGACTTCTTCTGTTCGGGTTGCGGCTGGGGTCCTGGCCCTACCACTGGACGAGGGCGGTCACGGGCTGGGGTGCGTGCGGAGTCAGCTGGCCACCTTCCGACTGCAGGCCGCGCAAAAGTTCCTGCACGCCGCCACCCCTGCACCAGCCTGGAGCGTCACGGCCTCCTTCCTCCTGAAACAGCTGGGGGGTCTGCAGTGCTCCAAACAACTATTCTACATGGACCTGCAGGGCCTCCCACTGGGACAGCTGCCACCTTTCTACACGAGCGTCCTGCAGACGTGGAGCTCCCTCGCCGTCAGGAGGCTGAACCAGCCGCGATCGGCTGAAGATCTGGTCTTCGAACCGATCCTCAGGAACCCACAGACAAAGCTGCCATCTACCACCGCCACCCCCGGCATGGAGAGGCGCCTGGAACACGGGGCTGGTGGCTCGGACCAGCAGACATGGCCGCAAAGACAGGGCTGCAGTCGCTCCGGGTGGCTGCCCGGATCCTGGCCGAAGCCAAGGAGGCCTTCTCAGCGGCAGCGGGGAGAACGCCCCCAATTGGCGTTGGGGATGACGAGGCCCCTCTCGGTCCCCCTCCACTGGAGCTCTCCGTCGTGCCACTGCATCGCCAATGCCGACAAGCGAAGGCTGATCACAACCTGTGCTGGCTGGAAGAGCTACCGGAGGTGGCCTTCGCAAATGTAAAGAAGAAGGTGCTCTACTCCTACATGGTCCGGTTTCACCAACAGGACACCCTGAGGAACCACAAGGACCATGCCTGGAGGAAAGCCCTGCCCTGCATCTCTCCGGAGAGGCCTCGCTGGAGGCAACTCTACTCCAGCCTGACGTACAACCGCATCGGTGACCTCAGCTGGAGCATCGCCCACGGCACCGTCACCACCAACGCCTCCCTGTCGCGCTTCACCGACACGTCCCCGGGGTGCCGGTTCTGCGGTAAAGTGGAGACGGTGGCGCACCAATACGTGGAGTGTAAGAGCCTGGACTTGTTGTTCAAGGTCCTGAGAAACATCCTCCTAAGGTTCAGTCTCCACTTCTCCCCGACGGTCCTCATCTTTGGATACCCGAAGGGCGACGGACCCCAACATCTTCAGGGGCTGGTCAACGTGCTCAAGCTCGCCATTTACAGGGCGAGGAAGGTGGCCCTGGAGGGGAAACGTCCAGCCAGCAACGTGGGCATCTTCCGCGCTCTGGTCGGAGCCAGGGTGTGGCTGGAGTTCCGCCATGCGCGGCTGACCCACGCCGTGCCGGCCTTCAAGGAGCAGTGGGCGATGGAGGAGGCCGTGTGCTCGGTGGCAGATGACGGGGGGCTCTACATGCAGTTATGAGCTACCCGTCGGAGGCCGTTGGACTGCGAGAAGGGCTGCGTGCAGAACGAGAGAGAGCGAGAGAGTGAGCGAGAGAGTGAGCGAGAGAGTGAGCGAGAGGTGGAGGTTTACATAAAGCAAAGTTATAAAAAAAAACCGAAATGATGAACGAAGCAAAGTGCCGACTACACCGAGCATCTTCTTGTTTCCACTGATCGTAAAAAAAAGAGAGAGAGAGGGGCTGGGCTCACCGTAGAGGCAGCAGGAGAGAAAGGGACTGGGCTCACCGTGGAGCCAGGAGGAGAGAGGGGCTGGGCTCACCGTGGAGGCAGGAGGAGAGAGAGAGAGGGGCTGGGCTCACCGTGGAGGTAGGAGGAGAGAGAGGGGCTGGGCTCACCGTGGAGGCAGGAGGAGAGAGAGAGAGAGGCTGGGCTCATCGTGGAGGCAGCAGCAGGAGAGAGAGAGAGGGGCTGGGCTCACCGTGGAGGTAGGAGGAGAGAGAGAGGGGCTGGGCTCACCGTGGAGGCAGCAGAAGAGAGAGAGGGGCTGGGCTCACCGTGGAGGCAGCAGGAGTGCGCGCAGCGAGCCCGGGAGTCGCGCCGCGCCACCAAGAGGACGCGGGCGCCCCTGGCCGTGGACTCGGCGAGGTCGAGCGCCGCGCGCGCCTCCGCCCGCAGGGCGCACGGGGAGCCCGCGCCGCGCGCCACCAGGAGGGGTCCGGACGCGCGGTTTCCATCGTGCCCGTGGTGGCCACACTCACGGTGCACGGGAAGCGCCGCGCAGCCACGGGGGAAGAGGAGGAGGGCGAGGAGGAGGGCGAGAAGTGGGGAGCCGCCGAGCGGTGATGTTGGCGTCAGCCGGAGCGACATGCGGGGCCGGCGCGGCCGCGGAGCGGTGGAGCGTCTGCTGCTGCTCGAGGGGGGTCGGCAGCGCTCGCCGGCATGGCTGTGCGTGCGGGGAGCTCACCCGCACTCACCAGCCTGCAGGCAGAGAGACAGCGCACGGACTCACCACCCAGCTCACCCGCACTCACCAGCCTGCAGGGAGAGAGACAGCGCACGGACTCACCACCCAGCTCACCCACACTCACCGGCCTGCAGGCAGAGACAGCGCACGAACTCACCACCCAGGTCGCCCACACTTACCAGCATGCAGGGAGAGAGACAGCGCACGAACTCACCACCCAGCTCACCCACACTCACCGCCCTGCCAGGCGTCGTGGCTCGGCAGGGATGATTATTGTCTGGGACTCTGCTAAGAGGGAGAGAGAATGTGTCCTCCTCCACAGCTGAAAGCCACAGCTGCTGCAGCTACTGGTCACCTCACGGACCCCGCGCCGAGAGGATGGCCTGTCAGACAAAAGTCCAGAACCACAAAGCGGTTAGCAAACAGCCGCACAGCAACGCTCGCTAACCGCTGCATCACCGCTCCCCGAAGGACACCAAAGAGACACGCCGTTATCCTCACAAATGAGCGTGCAATGCGGCTCAGGGGAGGTATGGTCAAGGACCAGTACGCATACACACAGGGCGGCACAGGAGAGTGTACACAACGTCATAGGCGCAGTGTTATTGTCCGAGCGATGACGTGTTGCGTTAGCGCCATGGAACCGGCCTCATCATCATATAAAGACGCAAATCACAAAGCAGGTATAACTGCAACCTCCAGGATCGTGTTTAACCTTTCAATAATTATAACTTACTTATTTATCCAGGAAAGTCCCAACTGAGTCCTAGGACTCTTTTTTTTCTCAGGAGGCTCCTGCCGCTGCTACATTTGGGTTTTTATTTTAACATGTCTTTAGCCCAAATTCACGATGAGTTGCGTTCATTATTACAGTATTATTACTATGCCACGTGGCAGGAACCCGGAGTAGCTGGACTAAACGCACGCGCGCGTGGACTCCGGCTGGGGTCCCAGCGGGCAAGCCGGGACCGTCAACCTCGCTGTGAGAGCAGAGCGAGGAACAAACTCCTCCTCTTCTTGGTTCTTTCGGTAAAGTCACGTAGAAGGGAAATAATAAAATAATAAAAATAAAACATAATAAAATTATTCTCACGACGTTTCGGCCACAACGCAAGTAGCCGTCCTCAGGTGAAGAACAGGTCTGTCAGAAAGACAGCGTCTGAATCTCATTCAGACGCTGTCTTTACCGAAAGAACCAAGAAGATGAATCCCTACAGTCACGAAATCTTTAAATCGAAATTTAAACTCCTCCTCGTCGCCCCTCGTCTGTCCTCGCAAGGCAGCGCCAGGAGCCGCCTGCTGCCCTGACAAGGGGGGCCCCGCCGCTCGGTTGACCGCTCACCGTGAGCGACCCTGAGCCAGTAGGCGGGGAAAATGATTCCACGTTCCTATGGAGGGGGTCAGTCCCTCCAGAGGGCAACCACGGTTTGACTTCCCGCAGATTGGTACTTACTTTAATTGACCTCGTGAGGATGATGAGCCGACATCCAGTCGCGATTTAAACTCACACACCCATGGGTCGGATGTTAAAGCCACGACTGCGCCCGAGTTAACTTTAAGTAAACCCTGTGGAAAGTTGACCTTTGGTTGAAAAGTGAAACTTTTGAAAAAAAAAAAGTTCCTTCAGATGCAGCAGAGCAGAAGCCTCACCTTTCGTCCCTCGACGGCAGGGCCCACGCCGCACGTCGGAGAGGAATGCCGGGGCCGTGGACATGGAGCGGAGCGGTGACTGTGTGCGTAAGTCTGGTGAAGAGAAGTGGAGCGAGAGAGGGGGGGGCGAGAGGGAGGGAGAGGCTGCAAGGATGAGACGCCGTATGTGCCCGTGGGATAATGAGGCGCGCATGATTGACAAAGCAATTGTGGGATGCGTCTCGATTTCTCCAGAAACAGAGAGGGCAGTGTGGCCGGTTCCGCTGCTGCTGATGCTACCGCTGGTGGTGGCGGTGGTTGTGGTGGCGGTGGTGGTAGTGGCGGTGGTGCTGGTGGAGGAGGGAGGGCCCCCCATCCTCTCGCCCATCCGTCCGCACCCCCGCGATGCAATGGAAGTACAATGCGGATTCCTGTAGCGGCGTCTGGATGATGCCGCACCTCCAGACGCCGTACAGCAAGGGAAGGGGACGTGCAATTCTATACAGAAAGCGTGGTCAGAGGCAGCGGAAAATAAGCAGGTCTTGGTACTGGGATTGAACTGGGACAGGGGGCTGACAGCACGGATGGCTGGGAAAAGAGACTTCTCAACTAGAGAAGGCAGCAGAGGAGAAAGGATGAGCGCCCACTGAGCCAAAGTGGACAGCGCGTGAAGGACAGTAGAGAGTGAAATAAGAGGGGAGTAGGAGGAGAATTCTTAAAGGGGAGCAAAGTGAGACGACAGGGGAGAGGTAGGAGTGCGTGGAGGGGAGTTTGGGTTGTGTGGCCACAATCACTACTGTAGCTTGTCTTTACTGTAGCTATTTGTGTTTCTATGAGTCCGTATAACTGTCTTGATGGGTTTAATAAACATAGTTCATGGTTTGGGTTGCATGGCCACAAGCGGCCTTACTAGGTAAGGCCCACTGAGCTATGTAGCTCCTTTTCAGAAGCGACCTGGCCACAAAAATGATAGCACAACGAAGTGGCTTATGTGGAAATGTATCGCAATCACATACTCTAAAAGCGTGTTTATAAATGTGGGGGGAAAAACGGAGAATGAGCAGCAGGAGGAGTAAAGGTTGGGATCGAACCCAATCGCTTCCACTGCAGGGGTGGGGAACGTCCGGCCCGCGGGCCGTATGAGGCCCGCGAAATCATCTGGTGTGGCTCTGCCAAGGCAACCGCAGGCGGGACTCGAAATTCAATAAATCTAGGAACAAACCTGGAAAAGCAGTTGCGAGTAGCAACATCATCCAAGCCAGCTAACATCCCACGCCTCACCAAAGAGAAGCAGTTCCAGCCTATCGCATTCGGGGTGAGTTAATTAAATGTTTGACCAAATATAGCAGGCAAATTTTTAAGTTGATAATTTTGTATGGCCCGCGAATGATGTTCTAAATATCCAAATGGCCCTTGGCAGATAAAAAGGTTCCCCACCCCTGGCTTTGTACACCAAGTCAGGCGCCGAGCCCGTGTCAGCTAAAACCACACGAACTCTCTCCGCATCTGCTAAGCCCTCACGTCGTGGCCAGCAGCACACCCTCGACATTGGCATCTCGCTGCTCAACATTTTGCTGCCACACCACCTCTACATAACAATAGGCTCTGTCAACCATTCTACACAAAGACTAATTTCCTGGCAGCGATTTCAGCCGCATCATCTCTACATAACAAAAAGGCTCAGTCCCTTTCACACGCACCTTTACATCATCCGCACCTAGTTTACACAACAAAGGCTCATTCCTAACAGCGTGCTTCAGCCGCACCGAACCTCACAAAAATAATATTCAGGGCCCACCTTGGCTCCTCCCACCCTCAACCAGAATATATACAAGGACTGTTTTCTTGGAATTTCTCTCACTTGATACAGCTATCGTGCTGTGACAGTTCCACCTGAAGACGGAAGCTTGTGTTGCCTCCGAAACGTCGTGATTTTTATTTTATTTGTTATTTTACTTTTATTAATTTTAATTTTTTACCTACGTGACTTTAAAAAACAGAGACTAGTATTTGACTGGGTAAACCTACGGGGTAGACAGGTCCCTAATAGCAGCGCAACCTTGTTCTAAAGTACATTTGAATTCGCATCGGATCATCTTTGCCACGATAACCGTGCGCAGGTTCACGCGTTTAGGTTTCAACTCTAGCCCGAGAAACGGGGTGATGGTGGTGGTGTTAGGGGCAGTAAATCGAGCCCAAGTAATAAATAAATATTCTTAGATTTTTTTTCGGTAAAGTCACGTAGGTAAAAAAAAATGTAATTAATAAAAGTAAAATAAAAATAAAATAAAAATCACGACGTTTCGGAGGCAACACAAGCTTCCGTCTTCAGGTGGAACCGTCACAGCACGCTTGTTTTTTTTTATACAGCAATCGTGCTGTGACGGTTCCACCTGAAGACGGAAGCTTGTGTTGCCTCCGAAACGTCGTGATTTTTTATTTTATTTATATTTTACTATTATTAATTTTAATGTTTTACCTACGTGACCGAACAAACCTAAGAATATGAATACTTGCAGTCACGAAAGCTTCAAATCTAGAATTAATAAATAAATCGCGATGATCGATTCCCGAATCGACGACGAGGCTGGAATCGCCGCCGGAGGGAATCGCCGTCGGGTCAGAGGGCACGAAAAACCAGCGCCATGGCGTCCACCAACACCACCACCTCCTCCTCGTCGGCCCGAGAGGAGCTGTTGTCTTGCCCCGTGTGCCTGGAGCTGTTCGCGATGCCCGTGGGGCTGGCGTGCGGACACACGTTCTGCAAGGCGTGCGTGGAGGCGCACTGGGCGAGCGGCGGGCAGTGCGAGGGGGGCGCCTTCACCTGCCCCGTGTGCTGCCGCGTCTACAGGTAACTGTTACCTCAGGTAACTGCCCTGCCTACAGGTAACTACCCAGCCTACAGGTAACTGCCCTGCCTACAGGTAACTGCCCTGCCTAGAGGTACTGCCCTGCCTACAGCTACTGCCCTGCCTACAGGTAACTGCCCAGCCTCAGCTACTGCCCTATGGGACGCCTCAGCCTGGCTTTGTGCGTCTCAGTGGGTCTCAGTGGGGAACACTGAACCCTATGGGAGGTCTCAGCCTGGCTCTGTGCGTTTCAGTGGTTAACACTGAACCCTATGGGAGCATTAGTCTACATCGTGATGGGTCTCTGTATCTCAGTCGTATGTACTTAATGCGTCTCTATGCATCTCTGTGTATCTCTATGGATATCTGTGTCTATGTATCTCTGTGTATCTCTATGGATATCTGTGTATCTATGGATCTCTGTGTATCTATGGATCTCTGTGTATCTATGGATCTCTGTGTATCTATGGATCTCTGTGTATCTATGGATCTCTGTGTATCTATGGATCTCTTGTGTATCTATATGCATCTGTGTATTTCTGTGTCTCTTTGTATCTCGGAGTCGGCTTGGGGGGGGGGGAGACACAAAAAGACTGAGTCAGTTTTCCCCTACAACCACAGGCAGCAGCCCGAGCTGAGCAAGAACGTGCTGATTGCGCAGCTGGTGGAGGAGTTCCACGAAGCGCAGGAGATTGGCGAGTCCCTCGCTGTCCCCACCTCCTCCTCCACCGCGGCGACCGCGGCATCCCGCGACGTGCCGCGGTGCGGCGAGCACGGCAAGCCGCTCGAGTTCCACTGCCGCACGGACGGGACGCTGCTGTGCGCCGCCTGCATGCTGCTGGGGGGCAGGCACTGGGGCCACGGAGCCGTCGCCGTCGAGATGGAGCACCGCGCCCGGAGGGTGAGGACGGGGGGAGGGGGAGCAGCGACAGCAGCAGCTTGGAGACCCCCTGCAGAGGTGCAGGAGTTGCGGTGGGGTGGCTGGGTCGATAGTGGGGTGGTTGGGTCGATAGTGGGGTGGAGTTAGGGATAGAGCCGCTACTGGTGGTTGTCTCTCTCTCTCTCTCTGTCCCCCCTTCTCCCCGTGCCCAATCACCTTTTCCATATTTCTCCCTCCTCGCACCGTACCACTGGGGTAAACTTCCTCTGGACGTTAACCTCTTCTCCACCGCCCAATCCATTCTTCTTTCCTCCCCTCACCCCTCCACTCTGTCCGATAGCCCCTTTGTGACCCCACGTGCCCTGTGTTACGGGCACCCATTCCTCAACCCTTGCATGCCCCTGCCATCTAAATCACGTTTAAATTATCTCTAAATATAAAATAAGAGATAGTGGTCGGTTGGCTGGTCGGTTAGGGTTAAGGGTATACCCAGTATGAGTGTTTACCTTTATAAAAGTGAATAGCAGCGTTCAAGCAGTGATTTACGCAACGATACACGCAGTGTTCCTGCGCAGGGATCAGTGCCAATGCAGGAAGCATGTGAACTACAGGTGGGCGTTAATCACCAGTGTATCATCGTACACTTCTTTCCACTGCACAACCGAGCCACGCGGGGGCCGTGCCGAGCCAACCAAGGCACAGCTCAGTAGGCGCCAGGTTTTTCCACTGCAGAACCAGAGCCATGCCGCTGATGTTACACGCAGTAGATATGGTAACGCAGAGTCCTGCAAATGCACCGACCGACGTCACACACAGTGGACGTGTCATTAGCCCCGCCCTCGGCCCTGCTTGGCCCCGAGCCGGCTTCAGACGTCTTACAAGGCCAGCGTAGCACGGTTTGGTTCCCGCACGGAACATAGCGAGTGGGAAAACCGCCCGCGCTGCCACAGGATGTGCCAGTATCAAACACGGTTATCGCTCTCCTTTCAGGAGCAACTCGACCATTTCAAGCAAAGGCTGGAGGAGGAAGAACGGAAAACGACCTCCATAATGAGCATCCTGGAGGGAACCATTCACTCGGTGTTGGTGAGAGCTCCCCGTCGGACGCCTGCACCGTGTCGGACTCGCATTTGGGACGCTTTGAAGGATGTGGGGAATCGTGAATTGGCCTCTTGATAAGGGAGAATGGGGGAAACGGACGTTCTTGGATAAAATGACTTGCTTGTCTAGTTGGTAAGGGTAGAGCTAGAACTAGTGTCCATTGACTAGTTGCTGAGGGGTAGAGCTAGTTGAATGGTTGACTAGTTAGTTAGGGGTAGGGATAGAGCTCGTACGAGTGTTTGATTGGTTAGGGGTAGAGCCAGTATGAGTGTTGTTGACGAGTTGGTTGGGGGTAGAGCTATTACGAGTGTCTGGTTGGCTAGTTGGTTAAGGGTAGAGCTAGTACGAGTGTCTGGTTAGCTAGTTTGTTAGGGTTAGGGGTAGAGCTAGTACGAGTATCTGATTGGCTAGTGGTGGAGCCGAGTCCACAATGACGACGTACTCAACCCTCCTCCACCCCCCAGGGAGCCGCGGAGGAGGTGAAGGCGCGACTGATGAGCGGCTACGACGAGCTCCTGCGCTTGATCTCCAAGGAGAAGGCGGCAGCGATGAGATCCGTGGACGAGGGGTGCCGGTCCCAGCTTTCTGAGATCCACGAGCAGGTGGAGCGCTGCAGCGAGACACTGGGCAGGCTGCAGGAGGCGCTGAGCGCCATCTACAGCCTGGACGACACGCGGGAGCACGTGGCTTTCCTCGAGGTGCGGACGCCCCGAGCGGAGTCGCTTCAGTCCCAAGCTCCCTGTGTGTGCCGTGTGCCCGCTGGTCCAATAAAGTCAACGGTGACTTTGCCGCTCAAGTGAGCGTCGGGGTGGACGGTGCTCTTTTTCCTGTTCACGACCCTGCAGAGACAGCGGTGCACATTCCACTTCCCTGTGGTGGGGGATGAGTCTGTCCATAAGACATCCACTGTTGACCTCCCCGAAAAGTGCTACTGAATTTATCAACCCGGGAGGGAGGGATGGTGATGGGCTTAGCGAACCGCCAACCAGGATTTGAAATTACAGCCTTCCGATTGCGATCAGCTCGCTCTGCTGCTGAGCCTGCCAGCTTGCTATGCGCTGGGTTGCCGTTATGTGGTGATCCTCTGATATACGAGGACATGCTGTACAACCTGAGGCCTATGGTAAACGGATGATACTGAAAACTTTATCGGCAACGATAATGGCGATACGACCCGTATTGTAAAGATCCAATACAGACAAAACTTTCGTCTAAAGTTGTGATGCATCGTTGACCCCGAGGATCACATGACCCCACTCCTTCACCACGCGTGCGTCTTTGCTCGTGAACTCGAGCCGTGCGGCAGTATTTCCGTGCGTATTATCCCGCGCTAGATTGAGATGTCGTACGAAGCTCGCGCGTGTAAACGGCGTCGCACGCGCACAGCTCAAGTGAAATGCGGATGGCAAGGCGACCGTTTTGCTGTAAAATATGCCCCGCATGTGTTTGCCCGCCTCACACAAACAACACGTTTACTTCAATTAAGGCTGTTATATATGTGTGTGTGTGCGTGTGTTCCAGGGCTGCATTCTAAACTGGGAAAGGTAGGTCCCACATTCTTCCGTTACTCGACTTGAAATCACACACCTTCTGCATTGGTGAATTCATTTTCCAAGATCGTATTTTGTCAGTGCCGGATCTTTTACGCTTTCCGACTAAGGTTTAAAAATGTTAATGCTTTACCTATGTCCATGTGTCTGTCCGTAGCAGAGAGGATTACGGACTTTCCCTGTAGAAAACTGGCAACATTGTTTAGAGGGCTGCCAATAACCCAGTAGTAAAAGGATTTTTGGTCACCGCCGAGGAGCGTGCTCCCGACCCTGCACCCCCTCCCGTTTCTGGTCATGTCATTACATTTGATAACGTAATGTTACCACAGCTTAATCGAACATTTTCAATCGTTTCAAGCGTGACAGAATCCATGCGTATGCGCGTAGTTTTTCTTCTTCGTTCCATCACCGATGTGTGCCGTTGCCGTGCAGCTTCACGAGCCTGGGGAGTGAATGCGCGGAGCTCCCACCCAGCCCGGCGCTGGGCTCTGTGACCGCGGCCCCTTTGCAGGAGCGAGTGGACGAGCTGCTCCACTTGTTCGCCCACGGAAAACCCCAGCCTCCCACAGGAGGAGGACCTGACGCTGAAGAATCAATTCTGCCTCCATTCACAGCCACGCAGGGTAACAGCCTCATCACCAACCCCCATTCACGGTCACGCAGGGTGACAGCGTCATCACCACCTCCATTCACAGCCACGCAGGGTGACAGACTCATCACCACCTCCATTCACAGTCACGCAGGGTGACAGCATCATCACCAACCCCCATTCACAGTCACGCAGGGTGACAGCGTCATCACCACCCCCATTCACAGTCACGCAGGGTGACAGACTCATCACCACCTCCATTCACAATCACGCAGGGTGACAGCCTCATCACCAACCCCCATTCACAGCCACGCAGGGTGACAGCGTCATCACCACCTCCATTCACAGTCACGCAGGGTGACAGACTCATCACCACCTCCATTCACAATCACGCAGGGTGACAGCCTCATCACCAACCCCCATTCACAGCCACGCAGGGTGACAGCGTCATCACCACCCCCATTCACAGTCACGCAGGGTGACAGACTCATCACCACCTCCATTCACAGCCACGCAGGGTGACAGCCTCATCACCAACCCCCATTCACAGTCACGCAGGGTGACAGCCTCATCACCAACCCCCATTCACAGTCACGCAGGGTGACAGCGTCATCACCACCTCCATTCACAGTCACGCAGGGTGACAGACTCATCACCAACCTCCATTCACAGCCACGCAGAGTGACAGCCTCATCACCACCTCCATTCACAGTCACACAGGGTGACAGCCTCATCACCACCTCCATTCACAGTCACACAGGGTGACAGCCTCATCACCACCTCCATTCACAGCCACGCAGAGTGACAGCCTCATCACCACCTCCATTCACAGTCACACAGGGTGACAGCCTCATCACCACCTCCATTCACAGCCACGCAGGGTGACAGTCATCACCAACCTCCATTCACAGTCACGCAGGGTGACAGCGTCATCACCACCTCCATTCACAGTCACGCAGGGTGACAGCGTCATCACCAACCTCCATTCACAGCCACGCAGGGTGACAGCTTCATCACCACCTCCATTCACAGCCACGCAGGGTGACAGCGTCATCACCAACCTCCATTCACAGTCACGCAGGGTGACAGCGTCATCACCACCTCCATTCACAGCCACGCAGGGTGAACGCGTCATCACCACCTCCATTCACAGTCACGCAGGGTGACAGCGTCATCACCACCTCCATTCACAGCCACGCAGGGTGAACGCGTCATCACCACCTCCATTCACAGTCACGCAGGGTGACAGCGTCATCACCACCTCCATTCACAGCCACGCAGAGTGACAGCCTCATCACCACCTCCATTCACAGTCACACAGGGTGACAGTCATCACCACCTCCATTCACAGCCACGCAGAGTGACAGCCTCATCACCACCTCCATTCACAGTCACACAGGGTGACAGTCATCACCACCTCCATTCACAGTCACGCAGGGTGACAGCCTCATCACCACCTCCATTCACAGTCACACAGGGTGACAGTCATCACCACCTCCATTCACAGTCACGCAGGGTGACAGTCATCACCACCTCCATTCACAGTCACGCAGGGTGACAGTCATCACCACCTCCATTCACAGTCACACAGGGTGACAGTCATCACCACCTCCATTCACAGTCACGCAGAGTGACAGCCTCATCACCACCTCCATTCACAGTCACACAGGGTGACAGTCATCACCACCTCCATTCACAGTCACGCAGGGTGACAGCCTCATCACCACCTCCATTCACAGTCACACAGGGTGACAGTCATCACCACCTCCATTCACAGTCACGCAGGGTGACAGTCATCACCACCTCCATTCACAGTCACGCAGGGTGACAGCCTCATCACCAACCCCCATTCACAGCCACGCAGGGTGACAGCCTCATCACCACCTCCATTCACAGTCACACAGGGTGACAGCCTCATCACCACCTCCATTCACAGTCACACAGGGTGACAGTCATCACCACCTCCATTCACAGTCACGCAGGGTGACAGCCTCATCACCACCTCCATTCACAGCCACGCAGAGTGACAGCCTCATCACCACCTCCATTCACAGTCACACAGGGTGACAGCCTCATCACCACCTCCATTCACAGCCACGCAGAGTGACAGCCTCATCACCACCTCCATTCACAGTCACGCAGGGTGACAGCCTCATCACCACCTCCATTCACAGTCACGCAGGGTGACAGACTCATCACCACCTCCATTCACAGCCACGCAGAGTGACAGCCTCATCACCACCTCCATTCACAGTCACACAGGGTGACAGCCTCATCACCACCTCCATTCACAGCCACGCAGAGTGACAGCCTCATCACCACCTCCATTCACAGTCACACAGGGTGACAGTCATCACCACCTCCATTCACAGTCACGCAGGGTGACAGTCATCACCACCTCCATTCACAGTCACGCAGGGTGACAGTCATCACCACCTCCATTCACAGTCACACAGGGTGACAGTCATCACCACCTCCATTCACAGTCACGCAGGGTGACAGTCATCACCACCTCCATTCACAGTCACGCAGGGTGACAGCCTCATCACCACCTCCATTCACAGTCACACAGGGTGACAGTCATCACCACCTCCATTCACAGTCACGCAGGGTGACAGTCATCACCACCTCCATTCACAGTCACGCAGAGTGACAGCCTCATCACCACCTCCATTCACAGTCACACAGGGTGACAGCCTCATCACCACCTCCATTCACAGCCACGCAGAGTGACAGCCTCATCACCACCTCCATTCACAGTCACACAGGGTGACAGCCTCATCACCACCTCCATTCACAGCCACGCAGGGTGACAGTCATCACCAACCTCCATTCACAGTCACGCAGGGTGACAGCGTCATCACCACCTCCATTCACAGTCACGCAGGGTGACAGCGTCATCACCAACCTCCATTCACAGCCACGCAGGGTGACAGCTTCATCACCACCTCCATTCACAGCCACGCAGGGTGACAGCGTCATCACCAACCTCCATTCACAGTCACGCAGGGTGACAGCGTCATCACCACCTCCATTCACAGCCACGCAGGGTGAACGCGTCATCACCACCTCCATTCACAGTCACGCAGGGTGACAGCGTCATCACCACCTCCATTCACAGCCACGCAGGGTGAACGCGTCATCACCACCTCCATTCACAGTCACGCAGGGTGACAGCGTCATCACCACCTCCATTCACAGCCACGCAGAGTGACAGCCTCATCACCACCTCCATTCACAGTCACACAGGGTGACAGTCATCACCACCTCCATTCACAGCCACGCAGAGTGACAGCCTCATCACCACCTCCATTCACAGTCACACAGGGTGACAGTCATCACCACCTCCATTCACAGTCACGCAGGGTGACAGCCTCATCACCACCTCCATTCACAGTCACACAGGGTGACAGTCATCACCACCTCCATTCACAGTCACGCAGGGTGACAGTCATCACCACCTCCATTCACAGTCACGCAGGGTGACAGTCATCACCACCTCCATTCACAGTCACACAGGGTGACAGTCATCACCACCTCCATTCACAGTCACGCAGAGTGACAGCCTCATCACCACCTCCATTCACAGTCACACAGGGTGACAGTCATCACCACCTCCATTCACAGTCACGCAGGGTGACAGCCTCATCACCACCTCCATTCACAGTCACACAGGGTGACAGTCATCACCACCTCCATTCACAGTCACGCAGGGTGACAGTCATCACCACCTCCATTCACAGTCACGCAGGGTGACAGCCTCATCACCAACCCCCATTCACAGCCACGCAGGGTGACAGACTCATCACCACCTCCATTCACAGTCACGCAGGGTGACAGCCTCATCACCACCTCCATTCACAGTCACACAGGGTGACAGCCTCATCACCACCTCCATTCACAGTCACACAGGGTGACAGTCATCACCACCTCCATTCACAGTCACGCAGGGTGACAGCCTCATCACCACCTCCATTCACAGCCACGCAGAGTGACAGCCTCATCACCACCTCCATTCACAGTCACACAGGGTGACAGCCTCATCACCACCTCCATTCACAGCCACGCAGAGTGACAGCCTCATCACCACCTCCATTCACAGTCACACAGGGTGACAGTCATCACCACCTCCATTCACAGTCACGCAGGGTGACAGTCATCACCACCTCCATTCACAGTCACGCAGGGTGACAGTCATCACCACCTCCATTCACAGTCACACAGGGTGACAGCCTCATCACCACCTCCATTCACAGTCACACAGGGTGACAGTCATCACCACCTCCATTCACAGTCACGCAGGGTGACAGTCATCACCACCTCCATTCACAGTCACGCAGAGTGACAGCCTCATCACCACCTCCATTCACAGCCACGCAGAGTGACAGCCTCATCACCACCTCCATTCACAGTCACGCAGGGTGACAGCCTCATCACCAACCTCCATTCACAGTCACGCAGGGTGACAGCGTCATCACCACCTCCATTCACAGCCACGCAGGGTGACAGCGACATCACCACCTCCATTCACAGCCACGCAGGGTGACAGCGTCATCACCAACCTCCATTCACAGCCACGCAGGGTGACAGCGTCATCACCAACCTCCATTCACAGCCACGCAGGGTGACAGCGTCATCACCAACCTCCATTCACAGCCACGCAGGGTGACAGCGTCATCACCAACCTCCATTCACAGCCACGCAGGGTGACAGCGTCATCACCACCTCCATTCACAGCCACGCAGGGTGACAGCGTCATCACCACCTCCATTCACAGCCACGCAGGGTGACAGCGTCATCACCACCTCTATTCACAGTCACGCAGGGTGACAGCCTCATCACCACCTCCATTCACAGCCACGCAGCGTGACAGCGTCATCACCACCTCCATTCACAACCACACAGGGTCACAGCGTCATCACCACCTCCATTCACAACCACACAGGGTGACAGCGTCATCACCACCTCCATTCACAGCCACGCAGCGTGACAGCGTCATCACCACCTCCATTCACAACCACACAGGGTGACAGCGTCATCACCACCTCCATTCACAACCACACAGGGTGACAGCGTCATCACCACCTCCATTCACAACCACGCAGGGTGACAGCGTCATCACCACCTCCATTCACAACCACGCAGGGTGACAGCGACATCACCACCTCCATTCACAACCACGCAGGGTGACAGCGACATCACCACCTCCATTCACAACCACGCAGGGTGACAGCGACATCACCACCTCCATTCACAGCCACGCAGGGTGACAGCGACATCACCACCTCCATTCACAGCCACGCAGGGTGACAGCGACATCACCACCTCCATTCACAACCACGCAGGGTGACAGCGACATCACCACCTCCATTCACAGCCACGCAGGGTGACAGCGACATCACCAACCTCCATTCACAGCCACGCAGGGTGACAGCGTCATCACCAACCTCCATTCACAACCACGCAGGGTGACAGCGTCATCACCACCTCCATTCACAACCACGCAGGGTGACAGCGACATCACCACCTCCATTCACAGCCACGCAGGGTGACAGCGACATCACCACCTCCATTCACAGCCACGCAGGGTGACAGCGACATCACCACCTCCATTCACAACCACGCAGGGTGACAGCGTCATCACTACCTCCATTCACAGCCACGCAGGGTGACAGTGTCATCGTCTCTATTCACAGCCACCCAGGCTGATTCTGATGACCGCGCGGAGGAAGTGAGACCTCTGCAGCCCCCGAGCAATACCACGACGCGTACGGAAGAGACGGAAGACTGGAATCTGTTCGGTTTCCTGCACCGCGTGTTTTTCGGACAAGCGACACCAAGCGGACCCAGTTACGCGGAGCTGGTTTGCAGCTGTACGTCACAGCGCACAACTCCTGTACATAAAAGTGGTTACGTATTTAATAATATTCATAATAATAAATTTAGAATATGTAACGTGCATAGTTTATGTTCACTGTCGGGGAATAATTCAGAGGGCTGGGAAACGTTAAGAAATGTTTCTCCCACCCTGGAGGTGATTGGTGAAAATGCAGTCCCGGGGATAAAATGAAGTGCAGAGCCATGGAATTCACCCTGAAATCGCACCCCGACTGTTGTCATCATCGCCGCATGTTGCGTTCTTAACCCGCAGACAGCCACACGCCGACCCTCAACCCCAACTCGGCCCACCCTCGCCTGCGCATCTCCGGCGACCGTCTGACGGTGCGCGTCACCTGGCCTGCGCAGCAGCATCTCGCCGACCACCCGGACCGTTTTGATGGCTGGTACCAAGCGCTGGGCTCCGAGGGCGTCTCGTCGGGGCGAGGGTACTGGGAGGTGGACGTGAGCTCTGCCGGCTGGTGCTGCGTGGGGGTGGCTTACGGGTCGATCGCGCGCAAGGGTCACGGGGAGGAGTGTTGGCTGGGTCACAACGACACTTCGTGGGGCCTGTACATACACGGGAACGAGGTGACGGCCCAGCGCAGGGGGATGGAGTTCCCGGTGACGAGAGTAAGTGGGGGGGCGGGGGGCTCTCTCCGTAGGGTCGGGGTCTACGTGGACTTCGAGGGGGGGCTCCTGTCGTTCTACAGTGCCGGGATGACGGAACCGCTCCACACCTTTCACCACAAATTCACCCGTCCCCTCCTGCCGGCGCTCGGCCTCTATGATTTGTTTGTGCTCGACGCCAACGTCGACAATTCCCTATCGATCGTTGAGCTCGAGTGAAACATTGAGCGGAGCCGTTCACCGAAGGGAAACCGACTGTCCCAGATGTCCTAGGACAGATGGTTTGATCTGCGGCGTACTGGAGAATATGTAAGATTTGACTTAAAACCAAAGATTGCACTATGCAATCCTGTGCTCATCAGACTGTAGAAATTATTCGGCAAATATCGGCAGAGCTGTGCAGGATGGCGGGAGGGCCTGAGACCAGCATTGAGAGGTCCCCACGAGTCCGGCGACCGAGGGCAAGACCTAAGGAGTGGACGGTGACGGGAGACTGTTGGGCTCTCACGTGCAGCAGCTGTGCGATCTGGCGGAGGGTGGAGAGCGGCGGCGATGAGGAGTGCCGGTCACCACGGTGACCCGGCAATCCTAAATCTTGACAAGGGACCATTTTTTTAATCTTGAAACACTTGTTTCTAATGTTAGCACGCTCGGCCAATAGTTGTCTTTCCAGTAGTGCTGGGCAGTCCACACGTATAGGCCTTGTGTGATCCAAGTTTAGTGTTGGGCGGCGACGCGGCCCAGCAGTTGCGCATTCGCCGCTCATTGCAGAGATTCACGGTTCGAACCCAACGGCCGCCCTGGTTATGATTGTGGCGGCGGTTAATTAAACATGGTAAAGCTACTCGGCGTCTGCTTCATTCGCAGTTGGCGTTAAAAAGATTCCCCGATGCCGTTCGCAAGCGTAGGCCATCGTGTGCTGGCGTTACGGTCTAAATTTTGGCTAATTCAGAAATGACTCAATTGGGACTTATACACAGCAAACATTGCTCCCTCACTGCCAGACTGATATCTGCTCTCAGGCCAGGTGCTGAGTCGCATTGTGCCCACAGGGACAGCTGCCGCTGGGGGGAGTGTTCCCTTTCTCAATTGTTCGAGATGAGATGCAATGTAAAGTACTCCGAGAAGCCCCAGCGTCCTGGGCGCTGTATCAAAACCACATTATTGTTGACTCGTGCGTGGCCTGTTAAAGCTGGTTAAGTACCCTTCAGCCGTGTTTCTGACCGAGGGCAGCGGCAGGAGGGGGTAGGGGACACCCGATCGGGCGAGACGCAGCGGGAGGAATGCGGCGACACAGAGGGCTCCCTGTTCTCCACATAGGTGACTCCGCGAGGAGCCAGGGTCTCGGGTTTCCCGGGCGCCCCCCCCTCCACACGCCGCTCGGCACCAAATCGCTGTCACCACCCACGGCCCCCCACCTCCTCCTCTGTATCTCACTTGCCACCGATCTTCAAGTCACCTTCGACGCAGTTAGAACTCTAACGAGCCTGGTGCGGTGCCCGTCTCCTGGCCACTGCCCTGAGCCGGTGGTGCAATGTCCACGTGGCAGGGGCGAGGGGGTGTCTGTAGGACAAGCTACTGTCGGCTTTATT